>NW_009722594.1:7620-21264 GCF_000703405.1 Apaloderma vittatum
GACTGTTTTATCTTTCAGGATGGACTTTGATGTTAAGGGCTAACTGTTTCATCTAAATATCTCTGAGATAAACAGAACTTTGCAATTATCCATAAGATAATTTATGCCTGAGTTAAATATCCATAGAGTGCATTAACCGTCGAGTAAATCTGAGACAAAATAAAATTATAGCATATTAAAAAGTGAAACTGAAGTAAAAAATTTTAGCAGTATCTTTAAATTAGCTATTTAGCCTATGATATGGGTCAGTAACTGAGTGTTTACAATATTTACTCAGGTCATAGTTTAGCTATGATTACAACAGTAACAGTATACTTTTGCTTAATATTTCACTTGGTGGAATTAACCTTTAATTAACCTCTCAGCTGTTGCTGCCAAATTCTGGTACTAAAAGATTAGTCTTACTTATACCAGCTGTTTCTTCTAATTACTTCTTCTAAAAAAATAAATATATATTTATGTTGTTATTTTGGAGATTAGTGGATAATTTTTTAAGAGATTGTTTTGGAGCTGATGCAGCTTTGTGTGTTAAGGAAGGGCCCCTTATGAATTTTTGATATTCAGAAAGGCCTTTTTTGAATCCTTGGAAGGTCCAAAGTGAAACAAAAGTATGAGTAAATAACAGATCATTTTATGGAAAAAAAAAATCAAACCCACCAAAACTAGATAATAAATGTTTTTGCTGGGAGATGCCAAAGCTGCTTTGATTACTTCAGTAAATATCTAAACATGTATCTCTGCACAGTAAATCATATTTTCTGAGAACTGGGCCAAAGTTCTGAAACAGAGGGTAAAGGTCTGTAAAGAAACAGTATAGTGTAGCTATAACAGTGAGTTATACCCATTTCTGTAATAATGTGGTATCTACTCCAACGTTTCTGACCAGCTTGGCCACATCTTTTACAGTCCATCTGCAAAGACACAGTTGGGACTGGTGCTTCAGGGAAGTGACAGACTTGCTGCACATGCCTGAATTGATGGCACTGCATGTGGCATAAAGTGTATGACACAAGGACTTCCCTGAGTTGCCACAGAAACTAGAGCACACTCCCGGTGTGAAAAATTCGTACAGCCTATTCGCAGCTGCCTTCCTTCCTGAGGATATAAAAGAGAACATGGTGAATGCAATGTAAGCTGTAATAATGATTGTGCCAGTACGAGGATGGAGGAAGCCTTTTTCTTTTTTCTTGTGGGAGTGATTTTTCATTAATATTTTTAAGTGTTTCATATTTTGGCTTTACTGCATGCTGTTTTCTGTAAATACACAATATCCAGCATTCTACACAAAATTGTGCTGATCTGATCTTATTATAAATGTCACAGGTATTTTACTTATTTAGATTCAATAAACATAAACCTTATAGTCAGAAAGAACTGAAGAAAACACTGAAGCTTTCAATTTTTGAGGAAAAGTCACTTGGGCAGTAAAGGAGCAAGAGAGATGAAGAGAAATTTGATTTTTTTTTTAATTTATGCTTATATATCTGTTCTCCAAAGCAGTAAACATAAAAAAAATAGTTTTGAGAGAAATTTACAGACCAAATATATAATTCAAATTGCACTTTTTGATGCTCATTTGGATGCTCATTTGCAAGGTAGTCAACAGGAGGTTTGCGGTTGGCACTGCCAGGAGAAGCATTTAATCCTCATTCCTTTTAGGTGAGGGATCTGAAGAGGAATTTGTGAACCATGGCCATCTGCTAAGTGTCTAAGCACTGTCCAGTAACATCTGAAATTTATGTATTCTTAGAAAAATATCAAAATAGATGAGTTTGGAATTTACTTTCTTCAAATTTTACTGCACTCTTACTTGGGCAATTGATGTGAAAAGGATGAAACAATTACTTGTGTGTCTTCGTATGTTAGTTCAGAAGCATTATATATTTCTGACAAAAAGATTTTTTAAAGTTCTGAGAAAAAAAAGTTAGGTTAGCTGATTTTTAGATATATTAAAAATGTAATTTAAATTTAGGATTATTTTCAGCCATGTTATTTTGAAACTAATTTAAAATGTGTTATATAATTTAAGTCAATAAAATATGTTTATATTTTTAAACAAAATTAAAATTAAATTTGAGAAATACAAAAAAATAAAATCTTTCAAAGAAAAAAGAGGGGTTTTGTTTGACAGTTTACCTTCATTTAAAAAGCACAAGGAAGGAAAGCAGAATAAGTATTTATTTATTTATTTCTCTTTTTTAATGTTCCCAGTTCTCAACTGATTGCAATACCGTCATACTTAAAGGGGTTTGTAGTAGTTGAAGATTATTGTGAAAGTAGCATTGAAAACAGAACCTTTGGCTTCAGAGAAAAGTCTGAATATTTCTTGTTGAAATTACTTGTTACATCAGCATTATTGTTGACAGCAGAGCAAATGGAATGATGGAATAATGAAATTAGTAATTCAAAACCAGCTTATTCTACTTATGTCACAGCAGGATAAGAACATTGACGGTACTGACATGCAATTTCTGGAATCATGAATATATGATGAGCTGCTGTCTCATTTAATTAGCGCTACAGAGAACGATACTTTGAAACAAATGTACAAACATTTTAAGAGAAGTTTTCTGTGTTACACTGCAATGTTACGACTGCTTATAAATGTTAAGCTTAAAAAGAATTATGTACAAGAGCATCTCCTTAGTATCAAAAGAATCTGACAAGTCTAACAAAGATAGATGGAGATTCCTATTCCTACCAGTGCTGAGCTTTTCTAAAAAGTTTGATAGTGTCCTGCAAATTGCAGAATTGGTAGCTATAAAATTTCATAAGATTTGTAGAGTGTAGTTAATTAGTACATTTGCCTCTTAGAAATTTCAGGACACATGCTGCTGTACCTTATTATGGCCAAATATATAAGGCAACAGTGTGCAAACCAGTCAGTATAGTCAAAGAGCTGACAACCCAGCTTCTACACTATATGGACTTTAGGGCATTATTATGGACTAATTCTGCTAGTTTAATACCATCTAAAAGGATAGAAGTTTACTCCCCCTAAACCGCTCTGTAGTATGAACTGAAGTGCAGTAAATGGGTGAGATCAGGAGAATATTTTCAGCAGCATAATTCTCATGTGAGCAAAAACTGTAAGGGAGACAGACCTTATAAGTATCATTCAAGGAAGAATTGGAAGAGTCCAATACAAGATAAGTTAGAATATTTTGCAGCACTGTTTTTGAACATTTGCTTACTGATTCACAGTCCATAGTTTTGCTTGTTATTTGTTATTTAAACAGAAATATTAGTTATTATTTTCCCTTGGCTATTTCAGTGTGGATACATACAAATGGTAGTGGTCACAAAGGCATTTTCCACTATTTATCAAGAGTCGTGGCTAACTGGAGATGTCCCAGTGGCCTGGAGGTCAGCAAATCTGATGCCCATCTACAAGAAGGGCTGGAAGCAGGATCCAGGGAACTATTGGTCTGTCAGTCTGACCTTGGTGCTGGGGAATACCATGGAGCTGATCATCTTGCGTGGCACCACAAGACATATACTGGACGTCCAGGCCCAAAGAATGATGGTGAGTGGAGTCCAATCCAGTTGGCATCCAGACACAAATGGTGTTCCCCAGGGCTCAGTATTGGGACCAATTCTGTTGAATATCTTTATCAATGATGTGGATGCGGCAATCAAGTACACCATCAGTAAGTTCGCAGCTGACACGTCAGGTAGGAGTGTTGATCTGTTTGAAAGTAAAAAGGCTCTACAGAAGGATCTGGGGCTGAATCAATTGCTGAGGCCAACTGTAGGAGATTCAACAAGGCCAAATTCCATGTCCTGCACTTCAATCTCAACAACCCCAGGCAACACTACAGGCTTGGGGAAGAGTGGCTGGAAAGCTGCCTGGAGGAAAAGGACCTCGCAGTGTTCATTGACAGCCACCTGAACATGAGCCAGCAATGTGCCAAGAACGCCAACAATATCCTGGCCTATATCAGAAACAGTGTGGCCAGCAGGACCAGGGAAGTGATTGTCCCCCTGTACTCAGCACTGTAAGTCCTGTGTTCAGTTTTGGGTCCCTCACTACAAGAAGGACATTGAGCTCCTGGAGTATGTCCAAAGAAGTGCAACAAATCTACTGAAGGAACTCAAGAACAAGTTTTATGAGGTGCAGCTGAGGGAACTGGGGTTGTTCAGCCTGGAGAAGAGGAGGCTCAGGGGACACCTTATCACTCTCTATAACTACCAGAAAGGAGGCTGTAGTGAGGTGGGTGTTGGTCTCTTTTACCATGTAACAAGTGAAAGGACAAGAGGAAGTGACTTCAAGTTGCACCAGAGGAGGCTTAGTTTGGATATTTGGAAAAATTTCTTCATCAAAAGGGTTATCAAGCACTGGAACAGGCTGCCCAAGGAAGTGGTAGTGTCATCATTCCTAGAAGTATTTTAAAACCCTATAGACGTGGCACTTAGTGGCATGGTTTGGTGGTGGTCTTGATGGTGTTAGGTTGATGATTCAACTCGATAATCTTAAGAGTCTTTTACTACCTAAATGTTTCTATGATTCTATATAAATTGACAAAATTCTCTGATTTACATCATCATTGGTTTTAACATTATCTCTGGTGTCTTTTATAATGTCTGTCTTTCAAGAACGTTTTCCTATGATCTTCCAGCAGCAAACTTCTACCAAACAGAAGAGACAATCAAAACATTTGCTAGGAGATCCTGCACAGACATTGTTTACCAAACACTGTTTGAACATGAATTTCATTAGCATACTTTTCTGATATAATTTTACCATCCTTAATTGCCACATGATTACATGTTTAATGCATAAAACATCAGTCATTTCCAAGGAACATGACTTGTCTCTTCATTACAGAAGAAAAGTGTAAAATTCTTAAAATTTCTTGCTCAGGTTATGTGAGAGTGAAAGAGGTAGACTGCAATAACTCTATGAGCTTAGGAACTTCTAGTTATAGTTTTTCTTTCATATAGGTTATCTGTAAGCTTAAATATCTGTATTATATTTTTTTTTGATATTTCCACTTATAATCTTAGATTTAACACATCTACCTTAAATATGTAACTAAATTGTTTTTAGTTATATTTAGACTGTATGCCAAGCCTTGTTCAGAATCTGAAGTTGCGATTATAAACTTCCTTCTTCATAATGTTAAAACCCCAAATCCAGTTTTAAACTTCTGCCTCTAGACCTCTAAAACCCATCATCCACTCTGGGATATATCCTATTATCACAGGCTCTTTCTGCTATGAATTTGTTCTACTTCCCTGCCAAGCACATTAACAAGACAACAACTAGTTCTCAATCTCATCAATACTCACCTGACACCTCACAAATTGTCAAATACCAGCTCAGGCACTCAAAACCAGAGATCTCTGTGGAGTTTTAACTTAAATTGAAAATTAGCAGTAATGTGCCTACCTGTGGCTAATCAAAAAACATGAAAACTTAATGTTTTATTGAGTGCTAAGAAGGGCTGGCTGAAAGGTTTGCTAGTTCTTCATTCCCTAGCTAAGCCTAAACTTGTAAACTTTGTGATTTATGTTATAGTTCTATGCACTTTTTCACTGGCTGCAAAGCTAGGAAGAGACCCTTCATCTTATTTCTTCTCATATCTACTCCTACCAGCTTTTCTTCTCTCCTTTATTTCCCTTAATTAACCTGAGTATCGGCGTTGTCCCATAAGCATTTGTGCTGGCACAAGAAGGTGAACATGGCATGATGTTGCAGTCAAGCGGGAAGGGCTAGGAGAAAGGAGGAATTTCAAAAGTGGAGTGTTGGAGAAAAATCATCAAGACAAAGTTTGTTCAGGAATTTCAGGTATGTTTACAGTAGCATTTTACTTTGAATTTAATCTGGTATGTCCTTCAGATCAAGGTTCGAAATCCTTCAGAATCCTCACAGTTGAAAGCCCTTTGGGAAATAAAATTTATTTACCACTAAGCTACAAAAAAGTAGTAACCCTCTAAATTATTCATGTTGAACAGGAGAATATACCTCTTAGCAATAAGTTACTAGTCACTTTTTTTCCAAGCTGAATTATTGCTCAGTCCAAATGTTCACCATGTTCAAATATAAGACCAATAATCAGAAAATATGTCTCACTTGGGAAATTGTGTTCACATATACTTTGTATATCTAGGTTATGTGTGCTTTAGGCTGTGTAGACAGGATACCTGAAATTGTGGCAGCTCAGAAATGGAGAGACCTCTTCATTCATTGTCTGTCTCTGCTTAGTGATATCCCACAAGAGATATGTCTAAGATACAGTGGTTATGCAAGTTGTGTACCTAAAAGCTCCCTAAAGCTGGAAACACAGCTACTGAAAGTCTTATAGCTGGACTTGCTGCTGAAGCTGAGTTGAGGTATTCTATGTTCTGACTAGGTTCTCTGGCACATCCTAGGGAAGTGTACAGGCTGACTTTTCAAGATCACACCAAGATGATCTTCCAGGAGTTGGCTTTACCGTGTAATTTTGTATTCTATATATACAGAGGGTGAATATGAACTTCTAAAAGTGCATGGAAACTTAAGAAAAGACACCATAAGTTTCCTAGTGATGACTGTTATTCAATAAAGTGTACAACGTGGTATTTTGATTTTGGCAGTGATTTCATAGGTTAAAAATTCAGTCAGTGGACTTTGAACAAGCAGTGATATACTCTTGTAAAAGAAAGTCTGATATATGTAGTAGATTCATTTCTAAGGAAGAAAAGGTTAAAACCAGCAGTTTCTGGCTTTCCAAATTTCATGGAAATAATTTTTATATTGATTAGAACTGATGGGCTTAAGAAATACTTTCTTTCAGATGAACTTCATTTTAAAAAAACATTATGTTTTCATATTCTTTCTTCCTATAAGTTCTACTAAACGTTTTTGGTCAGGTTTATGGGATTTTGTTTGTTTGCTTGTTTGGTTTTTTTTCTTTTTCTAAGGAAAGCTGTTATTTGCTAAAAGGTAAGGTAATAACTGGTAGAGAAAGACCAAACAATAAACTTCCTTTCACACTATTTCACATAATTCTGTAAGTAATATATGTTATGTAACATGACACTATCTTCTTTAGTTCACTTTTCTTCATACTAGACTGTAAAATTTCTCAAACTTGATGAAGCCATGTATAGTGATAGGTGACTCTGCGGTATCAAAAATCATGTTGTTGTGTTTGAAACATCTCAGTATTAGGCCATTTTTAAGCTGTGGTGAGATATCATTCAAAATGTACAAAAAATTTCCTGCATGGGATACTTCTTTTCAGTATCATTTTCCTGCTTCATAGGTCAGCTGTTTTAGACTCACTAAACAGAACCTTAATACTTCAAAGGATCAGCACCTCTATGCTGGCAATGACAAAAACTGAGTTTTGTATTTAGTTTCTGCAACAGAAACAGCATTTTAGATTATGTTTTTATTCACTAAGAAAAAAAGCCCCAAAGCATTTCACAATTAGGAAAATTAGTTGTAAATGGGAATTTCTCAGGTTATAATTACTAAGAGCTAATAGATTTGTCTATGCTCTTGTAAAGACTTTTCCTGATAAACTTCATGATTCTGAAAACTTCCTTCATTCCACCAAATTTTTAATAAGTAAATTTTGTGAGGTTTTCTTTTCAGTATTAACTATTTTCTGCTTCTTCTAGGTATTGTTTAATGTTACTGTTTGAACATTTGTGAGGAAGTTGCTAAGCGTGAAGGAGATGCTAAGAAGGAATTAATGCAGAACTGCTCATGTTATCAGGGCACACCACAGCTGTATATACTCCAGTTAGCACCTCATTTACAATGGAGACAGTTTCCTGTAAAACATGCTTAGTTAGTCTCATTCTATTTTTTGATTAAGCTGTAAATTCACAAAACAAAATCAGTTTCATGTGCATCTAGAGTAAAATAATAGATTATGCATAATTAAAGAAGGATTCCTGCAAATGTTTGTTCCCTTACACTATATTTAGATTGTTTCTCATTCTAACTCCATTTAAATGTGCAACAGAGATGTAATTATATAAGATTTTAAGTTATTCTGTTCATATGAAAACTAAAAAAAGAGAAGCTTTTACTTAACTAGCTAATGCTGTAATGAAATATACCTATAATCTTCCCTGAAATAAGAAAGCGGCAACTTTATCAGAAGATTTTTTTTAATCAGCTGTCAAAAAATGCTTATTATCCTATGCATAGCATTAAGTGCTGCTCGTCATGATGTATCAAATTCTCTATCTATGTGTACTTTCAAACTCTGAATAATTACGCGAGAATAGAAGTTTTTAATAAATGTCATATATTCTATGTAGGACATGCACTATAAACTCATTAGAATTCTTCATCCATTTTTCCCCTAATTTGGTCTGTATAATTACTTGATTGGCTGAGCATATTGCGGTAATATTTTAGAAAGGCTTCCATTAGTTTTGGGACATACAATTGCCTAGATAAGCCAGTAATGTTCAGCTAGATGTAAATACCACTGATCAGCATCACTGATCAAAGAAAACTTGTTTATATTACAGATATAGGATTTACTCCCTCACACACATACACACTCTATTTATATTGCAGTAATCTCTGCAAAGGATGTCTTTGGTTGTTTGCCAGACTCTCAGCTGCACATAACTTTTAGGAACGAAAAGCATTCGTAATACCATTAATGTGTTAGTCCTGTCCATCAGGTACTCTTTTTATAGTGGCAAGTAAAGTTATCAATTTTGGTTTCTGATTACAATCAGTTATAAATTATCCATAATCATAGTGAAAAATGAAAATAAAATTTTAATTTGCAAGCAAGCTGCAGTGAAACACGTTATTCCAATACTCCTTGTTTTTTCTCCTCAAATCTCAAGGTTTTTTCAAGCTTCCTTCAAGATCATGGCCTCTTCTCTACCCAAGGATGAGGCACAATGCAGGATGATTCTGTGATGAATACCACACCAGACACAAACACTTACACATGTATTCTGCCTAAACCTTTGGCCACTTTGACACCTGGTTCCCAGGCTGCTTACTGTCCTCAATGACTAGCTTGGATGTATTTGTACTTGCAATCACACACTGACATACATGCCGTTATGTACTTCTGTTGCTGGCAACCCAGACATACAGGCCCCTAGGACCCACGATTGCATCACTCAGACACCCATATACACACATGCTTACAAAATAGAGAACAAACATGGCTTCACCAAGGGAAAATCTTGCCTGACAAATTTAGTGGCTTTTTGTGATGGGGTTACAGCATCAGTGGACAAGGGAAGAGCAACTGACGTCATCTTCTTGGACTTATGCAACATTTGACACTGCCTTGCATAACATCCTGGTTTCTAGATTGGAAGGACATGGATTTGATGGATGGACCACTCCATGGATAAGAAATTGGCTAGATAGTTGGTCTCAAAGAGTTGCATTCAATGGCTCAGTGTCCAAATGGAGACCTGGGATGAGTGGAGTACCTCAGGAATTGGTACTAGGAGCCAGTGTTGTTTAACATCTTTCTCAGCAACACGGACAGTGGGATTGAGTGCACCTTCAGCAAGTTTGAGGATGACACCAAGCTGTGTGGTGTAGTCAGCATGGTGGAGGGATGAGGTGCTGTCCAGAGGGACCTTGATAGACTTGAGAGGTAGGTCCATGCCAACCTCGTGAAGTTCGACAAGACCATGTGTGAGCTCCTGCACCTGGGACAAGGCAATCCCAAGCACAAATGCAGGCTGGACAGAGAGCAGATTGGGAGTAGACCTGTGGAGAAGGTGCTGGTTCAAAAGGCACTAAACATGAGATGGCAATGTACATTGTTAGCCCAAAAAGCCAACCATGTCCTGGGCTACATCTAAAGAAGTATGGCCAGCAAGTCAGGGGAGATGATTCTGCACCTCTACTCTGCTCTCGTGAGACCCCACCTGGAGCCCTGTGTCCAGCTCTGGAGCCCCCAACACAAGAAGGACATGGACCTGTTGGAGTGGGTCCAGAGGAGAGCCACAAAGATGATTAGAGGCTGGAACACCTCTCCTGTGAGGATAAGCTGAGATAGTTCAACCTGGAGAAGAGAAGGCTCTGGGGAGACCTTACAGTGGCCTTCCAGTACCCGAAGGGCCTACAGGAAAGCTGGGGAAGGACCATTTACAAGGGTGTGTAGCAATAGGATGAGGGACAATGACAGTGGTTTTAAACTAGAGCAGAGGAGATTTAGATTAGATATTAGGAAGAAATTCTTTACTGTGAGGGTGGTGAGTCATGGGACATGTTGCTCAAAAAAGACATAGATGCCTCCGCCCTGGAAGTGTTCAAGGCCAAGCTGGATGGGGCTTTGAGCAACCTGGTCTAGTGGGGGATGTCCCTGCGCATGGTAGGGGAGCTGGAACTAGATGATCTTTAAGGTTCTTTCCAATCCAAACCATTCTATGATTCTATGACTGTATAACCTCCCATGCTATTCTCCCACCTCTATGCAGAGCAAGAATTTTATCATATAATCTAACAATATGTTCAGAGTCAAGCAAAAACATAATGTCATGTTACACTGAGCAGCTTTGAAATATTTTTTTTATCTCTGTGCCTTTTCAATTATGAAAATATAGGACTACGTTGTCTAACCATATGTGAAGATGGATTTAAACAGTGAAGATGGGCTGAAACAGATTTAATGAAATAAGATGTGCTCTTGTGTATGCATATATTTTTAATACTTCTTTCTCCAGTCTGTATGCATGCTTTTAGCAGTTCACATTAGCATTCTCACAGACCTTCCAGCACTGATTTCAACCCAACTTTTCTGATCCTGTAAAATCTGGACCAAAGTTTGCTGTTTGGCTTCCAATGCGAGCTCCTTCGTACCACTAGGGCTCAGCAGTGCTGCAACAATAGATGTAACCCCAGGCATCCCATCTTGTTATGACTGAAGATCTTCCTATTAATGTAATTTTTTTCCTCTGAAAACACACCATAAAATGGTATTGAGAAGGAGTTGTGATTGAAGCACTTGGCCTTTCCTATTAGATGATTAATTTTAACAGTATGTGAGCAATAGGATATATTTCCTGCTAGAAGCTCAGCAAGCAGCGTGTAAAATCATTAGATCATCTAGGGTGCAAGTAAAAATATTCCCTTATGCATGTCAAACAGCAGCTTGAAAATGAGAACATACTCCCTACTCTCATAAGAAAAACTAATTTTTTTTCTATAGGAAGGTGAACAACCGGTGAGAAATGCTTGGACACATACTGCAAAATCATGAGCTTATTATAAATTACAAACTACTTGACATCATTTACAAAAACGGAACACAGGAAAACACATTTTTTGAAAACACGGTGTGGTTTTATTTGGGTTACAGAATTCTGCGTTCACCTTGCCCTGTTCTTTTACTAACCTAATTTCCATCTCTACCTGCTGTCTTTGTGCATCTGCTTCTCAAATAAACCTCACACCTAGTGGTTTCAGTTTACTGACCACAGCACTTAACCCTTTCGAGTATAGTTGAGTTCATCAAGCTCTCCTGTGATTTAAAATCAAAGAGAGAAAAAAAAACACAAAAAAAAACCCCAAAAAAGAAATGAAGTGATTCTTTTCTTAAATATATTCATGGTAGAAAACATGCTTTGTTGACAAAACAGAGTCTCAAATATCTTTACTGCTTAACAGTTCTATAACAAGATGTAAAACATTATTCTGTGTAATGACATAGCCTTAAGATTATGTCTGTCATTGTTATCCCATTGTTTATAGAGACATAGAGAGATAAAGTGAGCACACATACCTACAGATTGAGGGGTTAGTTTTCTTGAGAAATAAATCTTAAAATTTATTACTTTTCATTGAATAAATATGGAAAGAGCCAAGGTTTTAGTATAGGAACGGTGGGAGGGGATATGTGTTTTGCAGAGAAAAAGTCTTTTTCAGGGATTTTAATAAAACTGTAGACAGAGTACAACTAAAACAGCTTTGGATTCTTTTGGACGAGATGTGTAAAAAATTTAAACAACAGATTTAAAACACTTTCTCCCTTCAGATTTGAGGCAGAGAGTTTGGCTTTCATCCTTGCTATACATACCCTAGACTGTAATCAGACGAAATAAACATCATTATGGCTAAAACACCAAGGCTACTGAAGAAAATTTATGTCAATGTGATTCTGGAGTTGTGTTATTTTTCTCCAAAATTTGAATTTTTTTTTTTTACGTGTTGTGAGATTAGGACTTTGCCCAATGTTATTGTGAAAAGTTTTCACTGTGAAGTAGAATAACTTGACAGTTAGCTGCTGCCCTTTTTCAAAGGTGCATGCTGTGATTCAACATTGCTCTCTCAGCCTAATTGGTCAAATGCCAAAAGAAAGGTGCTATATAAATGTAAAATATTATTGCAGTATACTCTACTTAATTGGGACAGGTTTTTTACTGAATATCTCCCTGGTAACTAATTTAACCTAGTGATAGTAGATTGTAATGACCTCTTTTTAACTGGTTGGTATTATCATATATTCTGCAGAATAGATATATGTACATATGTAGCTAATGCCAAGCAGTTTAATAATTCTTTGCCAAAAATGAACTTTAAAGAAACAGGGTGAAGTCCTGTACCGTTTAAACAAATGTTAAAACATGCTCTGTGGACTACAATTGTACTTATTATTCCCGAGCACCTCAATTTTCTCAGATTAAAAAGGAAAGGTCTGCTACAGGGCATAGAGGAGCCTGTTTTTCTGGAGAGGTCCAACTAAAGACCATGAAATTTACATACTTACAATTTCAGGTCTACTCACCAGTATAAGATACATAAGTTAAGTGCCCTTTTCTGTTTGAAGTTCATCAGGGACCCCAGGTTCACTCACTCTAATAACACTTTCACCCTTAACATGCCTGTTACAATGCTTGCCCAGGCAGATCTCCCATCTGTAAGGGGGAGCCTGCAATCAGAATTGCTAAAATGCTAAGCATGTATGCTATTCAAAAAGATGAGTTTCTCAGTGTGCTCATTGGATGACAGAGCTGATTTAAACAAGCTCTTGCAACATGTTGCATTTCATTGTAAACTCAGTTATGGTAATATAATTGTGTACTGACCCTGTTGTAAGCAAGGTTGATAAAATGATTTAAGTTAAATCTGCAAAAGGAAGAGGTTGTTTTTATTAGAGATTAAATCAATCATCATCCCTGGAATCCTTTAAGTAGTTGTATCGACCCAGCTGGTCTGCTGAGCAGTTTTGGAAGGTTTTATTGTCAAAGCCACCATATCACGAATCAGTAGCCTGAAGGACAACATAGTAAACTTGAACTGAGTGCCCTTAGATACTAGTTATTAATTTATGGTTGAGATGAGAGTGAATTACTTAACAGAAGATGAGAGACACCTCTAAATACTATGATGACTGCTGATCGGTGCTGCCTTTCAGAAAAGGAAAAATGGTGTTGCTGTAATTTGGGCTGTGGATTCAGCTGAGAGGTGGGAGCTACTGTTTGGTTCATAGCTCAGAGCAGGACTAGCTGAAGTTTGTCCCTCTAGTTCCCACTAAGGGTGAATCAACAGCATACACTTTCAAATCATAGAACCATAGAATCACAGAATCACAGAATGGCCTAGGCTGGAAGGGACCTTAGAGATCATCTAATCCAACCTCCCTGTCATGGGCATGGATGCCTCTTAATTAGACCATGCTTCTCAAGACGCTGTCCAACCTGGCCTTGAAC
>NW_009722595.1:0-14249 GCF_000703405.1 Apaloderma vittatum
TTTTATGATATTGAAAGCTTTAAAAGCAACTAGATTTTGGCATAGAGTTCTGAGATAATGGATCAAATCTGTGACAGCTACTGAATAAATGCTAAATAAACAAATCATAGACACTTGATTTTTTTAAAATGTGCTGGCTATTTTAAACAACTATTGAAGCCATGAGCTCATGTTTTTTGTTTGGATTTTTTGTTTTTGTCTCTGAGAACAGAAACATAAGCATTTCCTTCTGATTTGGGGAATATGTGCCACAAATAGTTGGGTTTATGGCTGTTTGAAGAATATTTAGAACATCCTTCAGCTACATTTTCCTTATACTGTGCTCTTCAGTGACTATACTACCTAAACTGCCTAAACGTATTCCTAATTTTAAGCCAATGAGGCCATCTTACACATTTGATATGTTTGGAAGTTCCACTTCAAGCTCTCAGCTGTAGCTGAAGCAATATTAGCTGCATTCCTGGAGCACAACTTCCGAATTTCTTTAGTCCAATAGGAATCCAGTTCAGATGCTCCAAGAGCCATTTTCAGCATGAATCAAATCACAGTGAGGACAATCAGAAGATCAGTTTCAAAGCTCTCTTCAGATCTGAGCTAAACGAGTGATGTGTCATATATATCACTTAAAGGCCTCCTGTTGCCCAGCAGTGAGCACTCTCAAGCCCCACACCTCATGACCAAGCTCGCAAAACCACTCACAGTGTTAATATTTATGGCATCCACGTGCTATGCATATATTTATTTTTTTTTTACCCTGAATCCACCATACTTTTAGTTCTGCAGAATAAAGTGCTGCATCTGTCAGTAAGATCTGGACCACAAGCTTTATCAAGATGAACATTTTCTTTACCTTTCCTTCTGGAAAATGGTTCTAAATACACCACTGTCTCTCAATCTGAGATGCCAAAACTAAAACAGAGTGACTAGAAGCAGTTTCATACATGCATACAACTACACACATACAGACATGTGTGCAGAGGATTCAATTTATAACAACAGACATCAAGTTTAGGAAGGCAAATTTATGGCAAATGAAAGTAGTTCTGAAGACAGTCATAGTACCTTACAATGATAGCTAATAAAAATAGTAGAAGGAGGCCTTTTGTTGACTATTGATGAAGGAAAATTAAAAGGTATTGCTTTTAGAATTGTATTAATTAGAACTGACAGTAAAGAGTTTTCACTTTTGAAACAGAGTGAGTAAAATGGTGAAGGATAAGAACACTTAAAAGACATTTTTGAAAACCTTTGTAGTTAGAAATGACATTCACAGTTTTTATTTGCTAAGAAGCGGGTGCTTGTTCTTCCAAAGCACTTCTAAAATGTTTAAAAGTGCAAGAAAATCAAGGTCTTCCTTTGTTAAACAAGATAGGGCAATAACTCAGGATCACAGAACACAAACCTCTGATTATTGGCATATTCCAGAGGTCTCTTGGCATATTCCTGAGGAATATTGACATATTCCAGAGATCTATATCAAGTTGGTTCTAGACAGAGACTTCGGGAAATCTTACTGATGAAAGAATAAGACTTTAAATGTCTTTAGTGGCTTACTTTTACCAGAGGGACCTGATTTCTTTACAGAATTTTCCACCAGATGCAGTACCTCCTCCTATGATGTCAAATAAGTATTATGTGTATTCTGAGTATGACATTAGAATTCCACAGAAATAAAACTTCTAAATATCTGAAAAAAATAATGAGCCTATACAGAAAGGAAAACTACTAGCAAGATCTCCTAACCCTTTGTGCTTTTATGTATGGTTGAAAGAGGAGGAGAACTCCTAGAAATAGAAGATGGGCAAATAAAAAATTATGTCAGAGAACTCAACCCATATAAGTCCCTCCAACCAGACAGGCTGCACCCCATGATGCTGAGAGAGCAGGCTGACGTTTGGGAATGCTGCTTGCTGTCAGCTATGAAATTTCATGGAGATCAGGAAGAGGTCCCTGACAACTTGAGAAAGGCAAATGCTGCATCTGTCTTCAAAAAAGGCCAAAAGGATGATCCAGGGTACTACAGGCCAATTAGTGGATTGGGAAAATTATGAAGCAAGACCTCTTGCAACACATTTCTATGCACACAAAGAACAAGGTGACTGGGAGCAGACAGCGGGGTTTTGCCAAGGGTGAAACATGACGGACCTGATTGTCTTCTACCATAAGATGTTTATGTCTGTGGATGATGGAGAAGAATGAAAGAAGAATGAATTTCATTTACTTTGTAGCTTTCAACACCACTGTGCACAGAAACTCTGTATCCCTTTTGGGATGCTACCATTTTGGATGAGTGGACAGCCAAATGGGCAAAGAGCTGACTGGACTGTCAAGATCAGAGAGGACATGCTAATTGGTTGTACTCTATCTGGTGATCAGAAAAATGGAGCATCGGAAATATCCATCATCCATGACCTCGAGGAGGCAATAAAGTGTACTTTCATCAGACATGGATAATATCTACATCACAGAATCACAGAACAGTTTGGGTTGGAAGTGACCTTTAAAGATCACCTAGTCAGAGTAATGGGGACCCAAGAATTGGGTGCAGTAGTCCAAGTGGGATCTCATGAGAGCAGAATAGTGGAGGAGAATCATCTTCCTTGACCAACTGGCCGTGCTTCTTTGTATGCAGCTCAGGTTGTGATTGGCTTTCTGGGCTGCAAGCACATATTGCCTGCTTGTAACTATTTTTCATCTACCAATGGCCCCAAGTCCTCTCCACAGGGCTGCTCTCAAACCATTCATCACCATCAAGGTGAAATCAAGGGTGAAAAATTCAACATGCTTAAGTATAGAGCTGCCATTCAGAAGGAGCTAGATAGGCCGGAGGGGTGAGGGAACAGGAGCCCTATGATTTTCATCAAGAACAAGTGCAAAGTCCAGCACTTGAGAAGGAAGAATCCCTTGCAACAATACATTTTGGGAACTGGTTGGCTAGAAAGTGGCTGTGCAAAAAAGTATCTGGAGTTCTATGGGCAGCAAGTGGGACATGAGCCAGCAACATGCCCTGTCAGCAAAGATGACCAGATGTATCCTGGGCTGCATTAGCAACAGCACAGCCGCCAGATTGAGAGAAAATATTACACTTCTTCACTCTGCACTCTTCAGGCCATATGTAGCACATTTTGTCCAACTTCAGACCTGCCAATACAAGACCTTAGCAAACTGGAATGAGTTCAGCAGAGCATCAACAAGTAAGTCATGGGGCTGGAGCACTTGTTCCAGAAGTTGTTGAAGAGACACTGAAGGAACTAGGTGAAGAGATGGCTTCAGTTAACCCCACAGGAGCCTTCCAAGACCTTTGAGGAGGTGGTCATTGAGAAGATGTAGACAGGCTCTTTCCAGGGTAGCATGATGGCAGGATGAAAGACAACAGACATAAATGAGAGGTTCAGACTAGACAGAATGAAAAAAAATCACCATCAGGACAGTCAAGCTGTGGAACAGGCTCCCAAATGGTTGTGCAGTTTCTATTGTTGAAGGTCTTTAAAACCTGCCTCATTAAAGCCTTGAGCAATCTGTTCAAATAGTATTGACCCTTATTTGTTCAGGATGTTAAGACTAAGAGAGTTCCTGAGGTCCCTTCCAATCCAAATTATTCTGTAATTCTGTTACACTATTTAAAGTCTCATGTAAGTCATTATAGGCAGATGTTGCATACACTTTGATCAGTAGCTCAGGACAGATAGAAAACTAAGGAGCAAGGTGAAATCACACACAGATTAACTAAAAGGGATTCTAGAGAATTTCTTTATGACTAACAGTCAAAGTGAATAAAAGATATATTTTCTTTCTTGTTTTTACTTAAGGAAATGAGACTTCAGTAATTGTGCTGTCCATTACTAATTTCCAACAATACATTTTCTAACATTTTTATCAAATTTCAACTGAATCTGACAGGGAAGTATCAGTCTCAAAAGTAATTGTGTTGTTATAGAATTTGTTGGAGAGAAGAAAGAACGCTCTTCTTGTTCCTCCACTATGGAAAGACAAGGAGATGGTCACTGTGGCCCATTTTGTTTGGCATCTGTATTCCAGCCATTCAGTTAACACATGCTCATATCCAGTATATGCTCTGTATTCTGTGGGAACTATATGTGATTTTTCATTATTGTTTTCCAGCCTTGGCCCCCCACTTCTTTTTAATTTTGTTGCTATCATACAAGTCTTGTGGACAGGAAGAATGAATCAGATCATCTGCCCAGAACTGAAGCTAAATAATCTTACAGTATTATCTTCCTGTTGCCCTAATAGATAGAGAATTGCCTCAGGGTTTTAATAAAGTTATTACCAAATCTAATTTTCATGAGTGATATCAGGCATAATGATATAGGAGAACAGAAAAATAATTGTCACTCTTATTTTAGTGTAACTTTTGAAAGAACATTTTCAACTTCACATTATGAATTAATCCCTCTTTACTTGAAAAACAACTGGACACTTAAGATAATTACAAGTCATATGAAATATTTTAAAATGAAAGTCTAATCTAAAAGGAAATGTTGGATCAATGTTATAGTCCCCCAAAATCACAACAAACAGAAAACAGGCATTCTGCTTACTTTTACAGAAAGTCTCTGGAATGTACTGCTTCAATTTAAGAAGATAGGTTCTTTTTTGTGCTAAATAAAGCTATACTTGTGTTTTCTTGGATAAATACATACAAGGCTAAATTAATCTCAAGGGTATAGAGTACAAACTTTTCTGGAACAGAGACTATCCTAGACATAGAATCATAGAATTGTCAAGGTCGGAAGGGATCTTAAAGATCATCTAGTTCCAACCTCCTGCCATGGGCAGGGACATCTCCCACTACATCAGGCTGCTCAGAGCCCCATCCAGCCTGGCCTTAGTAAGAATAAGCCAATGCAAACAGGGTTTTTACGGTCTATTTTGGATCAAACCAGAAATACTGACTGAATTTTGACCAAAACACATCAAACACTGACTAGCCCTTCAAGAAAGGGAAATTTGAAGGTCACCAGGACAGTAGACTGAACTTTCTAAGTCTCAAAACTATTAGTACCAAGGTCTATGACTACCACAAAACTTACTGCTTTCTACTCCAGACATAATGTCTGTCTATTTGATACAGAGATATATGTAAATAATTTAATAAAAGAAAAGGATTGCATTCACAATGCTTTGGAGGAAGTAAAAGAAAATTGTATTTATTAGGTGATAGGTATAACACGAACAGAGTTGAGAAACGACAGTGGTGAAAACTGTTTAAAGCAGAAAATTTTAACGTCTGACTTTAGCTACAGACGTCAAAAGTCTAGGCTCCCCCTACCGTCAAAAATTGCTCTCTCAGGACTTAAAGGTAGGTATACACTGCACCATGGCAACTAGAGAGCAGCAATTCCTTAAAAAGCATCAAGGGAATTCTGCAAAGGAACTGACCTTAGTATATCCAACAGTCGTTGGACCTAATGGCAGTTCCTGCAACATCATCCTTCATCCAGTGCACAGCTGATCCAGCCAAATATTCACCCAGCTAAAAAATTCTTGCACATGTAATGATTTAAGACCAACAGTGAAAGCCTACCTGAACTGACAACACTTACAGAAAGTAATAGAAGTCATCTCAAATAATGTTTCAGACCCGAGGACATACTGCAACTCTTTTAGGCCATGCCTATACAGATGGATGTAGCTAAGCATGGATGAGTTCTGCCAGTGTTCTGAGATGGTTGGATATAAATCAGGACTAGCTGTGAAATTACATAGCGTCGCTGACATAGCATTGTCCCCAAAGCAAGTATACCTTGCAGTTCAGCTGGGTCTCATAGCTTATGACATTGAGCACGATGCCATATTATTTTTTATATCTGACACGCAGGGCCAAGACAGCTCATACCCAGGCAGCTCAGAGCCTATTTACTTCTACCATATTTGTCTTTATACTTATTCACATTCCCATAGTTCTACAGCCCACATATTCATGACTAAGTCATAACATTTCCCAGACATTTCAGTGAAATTCTTTTAGTTTATAAAGCAGAAAAGTTGCTACAATAATTCTTGCATGAATGTAATGAATTTTTGTCACTGAACATTTTACAGTAAAGTTATGCTAAGTTATGCTAATTGTCAGGCATGGGGGTTGGTGATTTAAAAACACTCAAGATTCCTTTTCAGCTGAAACTTCCACAGCAAAAACACATGCTATTGCAGATGAGATAATGACATCTACTTATGAAAAGAAATTCTGAATTAGTTATTTTACCTCATTTTACTATACAGTAATCTTCAATTCCCCTATCTGTGTTAAGCTCTAAAATCACCTGTATAATCAATAAACATGACTCTCTTCCCAAAAGCTACAGTATTATTTCTCATCCTGCCTCAAGTTTGCTATTTAAGCTTTAACAAATAATTTTAAATTTCATTTATAGCTACTCCATTTAGAAGATGTTCTTATACACATTGCCCTATGAAAAGAGACTTCTTAGTGGTCATATATAAGGCAAAAATATTTTCCAGGTTATGCTGGAAAATAAAACTTTCTAGTTACAAATTAGGCAACAAAAATATGCCCATACATTTTGGGTTTCTTTACATTTGTAAATATTGACAGAAAGCCTTATATAGATTGCCCATAATAAAAGCATTATACATTATATATTATATGTCTGCTATACATTATTTTATGCCTATTTGCAAGTAATTAACAAACCAATGAAAATTACTAATATATTAACTTGATGATGTGATATTATGGGGGTAAATGAAGTGTCAAATCTGTTGCAAGAATTAGATTATAAGAGAAATGCCATGGAGAGCATTTCTATACAGTAAGTATAGTATGGAAATAAATTAACAACTAATGTTACTGTAAAAGTCAAGTCTCCATTCTGCCCTTTTCAAAATCTAGATGAACAATTTGAGTTGCTGTGAAAGGAAGAAAGAAAGAAAGAAAAAAAAAAGTAAAAAAAAAAGTAGCACCTAGGCCACATGCAACTAAGGTATGGTAGCTATTTTAAGATTAACATTACAAAGGAAATAATTTCCTTTTCTAATTGAAGATGAACTAACCTGATCTCATTTTCATTTTAATCTTAAATCCAAAGTCAAAGATAAGTCTAGCAACAAGAATTATAAACCTCAAAAGAAATATGTGAGTGCTTACTCTTAAACGAGAGACCAGCTACCATTTCTGCTTTTCTCTCAAAACACCTAGGCCTTCCAGAAGTTACTCTTCTCCCCTCACTGGGTCAAAGCCACTTAGCATTCATTCTTGCCATTCACTTTATCAGAGTTAAGACAAGGAACAAAGAAATGCTGACTGGGCTTCTTGGTGAAAAAGAGATATATAAAAACATACTTATATATATATATTAAATTGTATTGTTTCATTATACTTTCTGGGTTAAGATTAATCCCCCTCCACACACTTTATCTAATACTAATCTACCTGAACAGTCAATGGACCCACTATGTATTGCAACAGATAGTTCCCTGTGAAAGACTTGCCTGCGAATATTTAATTGAGAAGGAATCTAGACAAGTACTGTAAAAGAGGTAACTAAAACTTGGATAGCTAAAGATAAGTCAGATGACTTGTGTCTTCAATGACTTCACATCTGCAAAGCATTGTTGGTGCCACAGATGGAAATTCACAATTCACAAATTAAAGACTTAGAGAAGGAAAACATAAACATCCTAAATAAGCCCCCTAGGATTTCTAACAAATCATGAAAGTATCACTTACAGTAATTCTATTTTTATATTCTTTAAGATAGATCTGATAGTCAAGGCTACATAAACATTTTCTTAAAGATTCTAAATGTCACCACTTGATCCTTTCTTTTCAGTTTTTGGATAGTTGGGTGCTTTTCAAGTGTAATAGACAGTCACGGGGGAATTCAGTCCTAAACGTAGTTTTACAGTGGAATGTCAACAAGAAATCCATACAAGACTGGCACAGGATGAATAAAAGCACCACGCCCCTTTGAAGCGAGAGTTGAGGCCATGCAAGATGTCTTCAGGCATCTACATTTTTGTAGAGATCTATGTTCGAACAAGTAGATTTCCTCAGTATTTTAATACTACATAGCTTTGCATTTGTCAGTTGCTTACAGATATTACTCCAAGATATTCCTCAAGATATTCTCAAGCTATTACAGCTCATATTCTAAGAAGAGAACTATATTCTAAATCCATATGTCTTAGTATCAAATCTAAACATTTTTACTTAAGTGAGCAGAGCACGGAGGCTGGATCTGATTCGGATACCATAGACAGGCAAGACCACAAGGCTTACTGGTGGCTGGTTCTGCAGCCATACAGGACAGATGCAGGTTAGTTAAATTTGAAAAAATGATGTCTTGCACATCCTTTTCCTCATATATTGATCCATACATCAGATTAGTTTTCAACTCAACAGAATACATGAGTATGGGATTACAACATCTGCTCTTAGGTAGTGTTAGAAATACAACCTCAAAATATTATTTTTCTGTCAATGAATGGATTCTTTATGTATAATATACATTTTTCATTAGGCCTTATCAAGTTAATCAACAGCTAATCTAAGGCTCCTCAGAAATAGTTGACAGTTGTACTGCTGTCCAAAAAAAAAATTATTTAGTATAAACCTATTAACTAGTTCTTCACAGTTTGTTCTAATTACTATAAAAATTGTTGTTCGTGATTTTTATAAAGCCATCAATCTGTTTGATGCACAAACATACACAGTGTGTTTGTGAACAACCAGTTTGTTGCACTTTACTGACTCAATGACTTCTGGCACTGTTAGAAAGGAATACTTTTAGGGAGTATGTGTTGTTCACAGAAATAAGGACGAGGCATAAATATGCTGGGAGTAAAATATCTTGCCAAGAAACAAGGTCTTCTACAAGTGGTTAGTTGATAAGATAAATAATTATATAAGACAGTAATTTAAAAATCTATTTTCTATTATTTATTGAATATTTTTTTCCTCCAAATAAGTGTTCTTATTGAAGATATATAGGGACCTGGTGTTAGTGTCACTTCCTAATAAGTCATGATTAATATAAAAAACCCAGTATCTAAGGCTGCTGCAATGAAGTGAGATTATTATTAAATTCTGGTACGAGGACAGGAAAAGCTATGGCATCTGAAAGGATATTCTTACTGGTGCTGTAACATAACTCTATCTTATAAAATTCAGACTGTATTATCTTAATGTGACTACTGGAAAAGATAACATAGAAATTTAGTATCATGAGAGCAAAGGCTGAAGTTATAAACAAAACTATAAATTACTCCTTAATTCACAGAAGACAGATCACACCACTGCAGTCATTTCCTGGAGTCTGGTCTTCACTCAGAAAACTAAACCCAAAAAATTAAGTTCCACTTGGTATAAGGTGATGTGACCTCCATATCTGTGTTTGGAACACAACCAATTACCATGTTCTGAAATCAATTTATACAGAAAAGGAACTCACTCCTATCAAAAAGTCATGTTAGATCTAGACTTCACATAAAAAATCATTCACTGAAGACTACAATTTCAAGGAGTTTGTGAAAAGAGTAAAAAATTGTATTCGTCCTAGGTTTCTAATACAAATAAAAGAGTACACTAGGATGATCACAGCACTTCTGCTTTTACTTTTTCAGTGATATATTGCCTGTCATCTACCAGAAAGTACAGTATGAACACTTACTGAAAAACAGGAAACACGCTAAAGAAACAATGTGAAACAAAGTTTTCAAATACTGTGGAAGAACTGGGTTCATAAAGCTGTTTGAGTATTTATCATCACAATGAATTTCTGTCAAACACCAATTAACAAACTGAAAACATGTTTTGTAAAACAAACTGAAAACCTGTTTTGATTTCTAATTAAAATGAACTCCCTATAAAGTTAATTACAAAGTATCTAGATATGAACGAGGACTTCAGGAAATCTATTTCACATAAAAGAATTTAACGTGAAATTTTCTAATGATTTCTATGAGATTCAGAGTAAGCTCTCTGCTGGTGACTACAGAGGCAAGGAAGGCTGTCTTGTTCTTCCATCTATCACAGTGACAGTCGACTTTGCATTTACTTAAGTTTCCATGTTATCACAACCCTTTGTTTTCCTAAAACTTATATTCAGAAATGAATATAGTATAGTTTATTTGTTTCTGTAAACTTTCAAACATGGAATACTCACATTCACTTAGACACACTCCCTTGAAAACAAAACAGAGCTCCAATAATAGATCCTAAACTGTCCTAAAATATCATCGTCATCAATAGCATATCTCATAAACACAGCTTCCTCTGTGTCTCAAGGGCAGACCTACACTGATATTTTCACCCTTTACAGACACAAATTGCTAGAAGCAAAATACTAAAGGCCACGTTGTCTTCCTTCATCTCCTCCCTAGCATTCCTGTGCAGTCCAAATGCACCACACAAGACTTCTGCAGAAGGGATCATCTCAGAGTTCAACTGAAACCACCGAAACCGTGACACCATAAGGCTGACACCACAAACAACAAATTTAAAAGAAAAAGAAAAGAGTGCAATTCCAGACAGTAGTCAAGCTCATCATCACCTTGAGTTGCTGTCCATCTTCCTTAAAGAGGATGACTCCCTCAGGCAACTGCCAGCTGGAGAGTAATCATACTTTACATTTCTCTAGTGCCTTTAATCTGATGACCTCAAAATACTTGACAAACATTAATTCCTGTCACCCCTGAATACTTTCTGCTGCTGGCTAAATATCACTATAGTTTAAATAAGGGATAACTGAGCAGCAGTGCTGGTGGTCCAAGCTTTTGGCTAACAGTAAATTGCTCTCCATGCTACGCCCCAGTGGTAGGAAATACATACAGGGAGATTCCAAAGGTTTCTGGGAGCTTGGTCTACTAGATCAGTAAGAGTTTGGGCAAAGCCAGCCTCTGGGAAAAGCGCAACACCAAATATCCTCAATTTTAATTATCTATGTGAGCAGCCTGGCTACAGTCTCTGCTTCTAACTTATCCTTCGTGTTTGTACTTGGCATCATGCCAAACAGAAGAAACTTTCTTAAAACAGAAGAAACTTTCTTAAAACAGAAGAAACTTTCTTACCACAGCAGAGCCAAGCTTACTGTTTTTAGAAACAGTACTGCACATAGGAGAAGCTGGGAACCTTACCAGATTATAAACTGTCTCAGTTTCTTACACATTCAATGTTGAGACGAAGTGGAGATGACATGAAGAGTACTGAATTGTAATTTTTACTATGATTCTGATTATTATTTTTTAAAACTTTACTCTCTCTCTCCAACAGCCTATAATCAAAGCTAGTGACAGGCTGACAGCAGAAATAACATGTCTGCACTGATCTGAAGAGTGACAGCTGCTGACCAACACTTCTAAACAAAGAAAACACAAAAGTGATCAAGCTTGGATTGTATGACAAAATCAGTGCAGCCTGAGCCCACAGGAAGTACTTTTTAAATTCTAGTCACTGTTTACATGTTCAGATTCATATCTCTTCCTACTATATAACACAATAATTATTTGGACTTTTTTTCAGAACAACTGTAATAATTTTATGAAAATTTCTGAGATAAGGGATATTTCTAAACGTGTAGTGTAAGAAGTGATACTCTAGTAAATGTTAATCTATCATCTTTTGGAGTAGCACATCCAATGAAACTTTTAATGTTATGTTTTCAGCATTGTTTGAAGAGCAAATTTTGTAAAATTCTTAGGAAGGGACAATTTCAATGAATTGAACTAGTAATATATATATAATGATTATCACATTAATGGTTTACATTCTGAGAAGAAGTGTCAAGGATTTTTCTGTGGTAATTCAACAAATACTTGAAACTACAGATTTTTATTTACGGCCAACTTATTTGTTAAGTCTTAAATTACTTATACTAAAAAAAAAGAATATCCCATAAATCATAGAAATTCCTGTATCACTGCCAGTAACATCTGATATATCATCTAATTAAAAAAATATAAAAGAGGAAGTATAAACCTAGGTATTTTGTTGTACAATGTCAAAATTTTTAAACATCAGATATCTACTACAAAGTATAGATAAATTATTGGATTTCTAGTCTTTCTTGTGTTACTAACATGAGCTATGTCTGAATTAACTGGCTATATTTTGTATCATAATACAATTCCTGTTATTACAAATAACAGAATTGATATACAAGGAGAAAAATAATATTAAATACTATATGATATTGTAGGAGGGCCCTATTTATTTATTATTATTATTATTTTAATGCCTTTACATACAGTTCTTGATTGTCCTGCCTTGTTGTATAATGTCTAATATACAGACATAAAAAGATGACACTAGATTTAGAGCTGCTAACAATTCTACCTATGCGCATTAGACATATGGTGAGAACTGCTCCTCAAGCTAGTAAATCCTCTGCAATTAAAAGGGAATCTACTCTGATGTATCCATCACAGATTCAATTATTTAAATAATTTTTATTTTTTTAAAATTAAATATTACAGGTACAAAAGAGTAAATGCTTAATACTATATCAGGGCAAAGATACATAATAATGACATAGGAATATGTATGCAATATCATGCCAGATTTTGGTCCACTGCAGGTGATACTGGTCAAAATATTGTCAATTTTACAAAAATGCTCATAAATTAGATTACAATTCCCTATAAACATTCCATGCTTAGTTACAAGAAAATATTGCTTGTGACTATAAAAAGTATTTCCACAAAAGGAAGACTAGGAAACAATCCCCAGAAGTAGGCCAAATACTAACGAATGCCATCAGAAAGAGCAATTTTAAAAAGTTACTTACGCCTGTCGGTCTCTGTACATCTTGTTAACTTTCTCCCACTGAAAATTAAGCTGAGTCAGCTTTTCTTGTATATTTGCTGCTTCCTTCGGTGTAGCATTTTGCAAAGCCGGTATCTTCTTGTTGTGAACAATGTCGATACGACCGAGCAGTCTCCCCAGGCTATCCTTAATGCTCTGTAATATCAAGATTTTAAAAAAAAAAACCAATAAAAACCAAACCACATTGGCTTTATAAATAATTATTTAAAAATTGTTCATAAGCAAAAGAAAGAGGAGTAAGATGATATTTAAATAATAACTTTAACAATAATAACAGCTTTACAATAAATAGGCAATAATGACTGGATATCCATTCTTTCTTAGAAGACTTAAACTATATTTGAAAAAGGTGATGGCTGCAGGGGAAGAAAAGCTCTATTGACTTGACTCATTAATGGCTCTATGTGACGGTTACATCTGTTTTGGAAGAAAACCTAAATTTACTACCTTCAACATCTTTAAAATGTGTGAAAGCATTTAAAACTCCATATGTTGTCAACGACCATTAATTATCCATTTATCAATACATTCATCTCCATGGCTGAATTATACAGGTTTTCTTTTCGTTCTACAAAGCAGTACATACATAAGCTGTCTATTTCTATTCCATGAACTAGGTAGTGCTGAACTTTTCTCTTTCTACTAAATCTTTTGAGGATCATTTGACTGATTGAATTTGCTAGAAAAATCTACAGCTATATTCAGCTTTTACTATAGAGTAATGGAATCACAGAACACTTTGTGTTGGAAAGGACATTTAAAGGACACCTAGTCCAATCCTCTGCAGTAAGCAGGGACATCTTCAACTAGATCAGGTTGCTCAGAGTCCAGTAGAACCTGACTTTGAATGTTTCCAGTGATGGGGAATCCATAAATTCTGTGGGCAAACTTTATTCAAGCATTTCTTCATACTCCCTGAATTTTCAATACCGCTACCTATAACTCTTCTTCTGTGTTTTCATCAATTATTTTTTCTGAAATACATAAGCCTCAGAATGAATACAGAGAACTTGTAGCTAAGAACTTATCAGATCAACATGTAGTCGATATGGTTTATCTGGATTTCGGTAAAACATTTGACACCGTCTCCCACAGCATCCTCATAGCTAAACTCAGGAAGAGTGGTCTGGATGACCGAGTAGTGAGGTGGGTTGTGAACTGGTTGAAGGGAAGAAGTCAGAAATTTGTAGTCAATGGGGCAGAGTGTAGTTGGAGGCCTGTGTCTAGTGAAGTCCCTCAGGGGTCAGTGCTGGGGTCAGTGCTGTTCAATATATTCATCAATGACCTGGATGAGGGATTAGAGAGTGTTGTCAGCAAGTTTGCTGATGACACAAAACTGGAAGGAGTGGCTGACACACCAGAAGGTTGTGCTGCTATTCAGAGAGATCTAAACAGGCTGGAGGGCTGGGCGAGGAGAAATCCTATGAAATTCAACAAGGGC
>NW_009722596.1:0-14775 GCF_000703405.1 Apaloderma vittatum
GCTTTGAAACGAGGCCGTCCTCCGGCCCGGCTCGGTTTTAAAAGAAGTGAGCCGGTGACTAAACGCGAGCTTTCGACTAAAAGTCGAAACTTCGACGACGTTTCTTGTTTCATGGGCTCCTTTCTGGTCACCAAAGGACCGAGCGATGGAGCCACGTAAATGTCAAAGGTGTCACCTCCTTTCCCAGGATCAGCGGCAACCTGTGGCTTGGCTCACGATTTTTAACAGCTGTCAAGTCCCGTACAGTCTGATCGGGTCAATAGCACCAGTCACCACCGTACCTCAGCAGAAGTTTGGGGCTCAGGAAATAGGCAAAGACTCAGCTACGTCTGTTTTTCAGCACCACACCATTACCTTTTTAGGTGTCAGCAGAGGAACTTAAGGAGAGCAAGGGTGGAGCGCTTCTGAGCCGTCAGTCACTGTTTTAACTCAGCTGAATCTAAGCTGGGAGGTGAGCTTGTTGCAAGTGCTACAAAATGTCTCATACTTCTTTCTCTGCATTTTGGACATGGATAACTTGAGAACAACTCTGTTCCAAAAACCAGAATGATGGTATCTTAAGGTTGCCATGCTGACTTCCACAATGCATTTCAGAAATGTGTCACATTCAGGGCTGCTCAGGGTTATATCATTACCAAACAGCTTCCTGAGAGCTATTGAGTCCATAATCTACTGATAACAGCCAAAACATCTGAGTCATGGGGCGATGTTATCTCCATGTCTACACCTTAAAAGGCACAGGTAGGCTGATCTGCTGATCTTTGTCACCTTTCTAATTTTTCAGGGCTGACTTACGTACCACAGTGAAGCGTTTCGCTTGCATTGTCACTGTCATTTTCTCTGCCTTCCAGATGAGTGCGTCCAGACAGGGATTCCCAGTTCTCAGGCACTTGTCAAGCCCCTACAGACCCTTGCGAGCTACTCAGGGACTTGTCCTGCAGTCTGCCTGTCATGGCCAGGGCTTCACCCACACTTCCAAGCCTCCTCATGGCAGTGGCCATGGAGGAAAAGGATGTTCTGGAGGGTTTCTGCCTCACGTCTCACAAAAGGGTGATGTGTTGCTGAGGAATCATGCTGAGGTTTGTGTTGTTACAGCTAGGTTTCAGCAGTCACATCATGCAAGGCTGGGAAAGGAAAAGTGCAAGCTACAGGTGAGGAATTTATCTCCGTTGTAACTCATCACTCATAGCTCCTTCTACGTCAAATTGCCAGGTGATAAGTTTGCTGTAGGGTAGTAAGTCTGGGCAGACATGAGCAAGAGCTTGCACTATTGTTTCAGCCCATTCCTCATCAGGGGCAGAGGGCACGTTGACGTCAATGAGCAGGAGGAGTAATTGCCGTGAAAGGAGAGGACAGGGCTGACGAGGGCAGAGGATGGCTCTGGAGAAATCCGTGAGGCTGAGGCAGGAGGGAAGGAGATGATCTGGACTGCAAAACTGCCGAACAAAATCTGGAGGGAGGTGGCTGGAGAGGGAGAGAACAACCAGGCTCAGACTCGGCTTAGAAATGAGAGGGAAGATCTGTGGCCAGCGATGGTAGGTGCACGGATAGAAGCTACATGGTGAATATGGAATAATGGAATAATGAGGACAGGAGAGAGAAAGAGCGTGTGGTACGACATGTTTACAGCAGCAGCAGGGCAGGAGGTCTGATATTGCTGAAACAGATCCATAGAAAAATGGT
Organism: Apaloderma vittatum; assembly: GCF_000703405.1. Taxonomy (NCBI): domain Eukaryota; kingdom Metazoa; phylum Chordata; class Aves; order Trogoniformes; family Trogonidae; genus Apaloderma; species Apaloderma vittatum. The sequence goes on from NW_009722596.1 coordinate 1,684, forward strand.
AAGAGTAAAGGACAATTTCCAGATAATCCCAGAGAGAACATCCAAAAGTCAGCCTGAATATCCAGAAATTCAGGAGAGCTGATGAGCTGCCCTCACCTTGGTAGCATGAGCCCGCACCTTTGAGATGCTGCTGGCTCACGTGCCTTGGTCTTCATAAGCCAGATAGATACCTGAGTTGCACTTTCTTTCCTACCTAGCAGCTCTGAAACCTGATAAAATCTGTTTGCTCCTCCTAGATGAATTTGTTGTACTTGTTGGGGACCACGTAGTTTGCAACTCTGGCCATCAGCAGCTCAGATCTTCCCAACAACCCCTTCCTGTCTCCTGCTTACCTGATGGGACCTGCACAAACATGCATCCATGAGTGCACTCACGCGGGTGGCTCAGTGAATACCCCCTGTGCACGACCACAAGCTGTGGGCATCTTTCCAGGGCAGGTGTAGCTGCCTGCTGCTTCACAGGGCTGGTGGGAGTTCCACAGAGGGTGAGAAGTGCACAGAAATGTTTCAGCAGTTTTATTTTCTTTGTCAGTGTTGCATCTTGAGGTTCTGGAAGAGAAAATCACTCAGTTACAAAAGGGAGAGCATTCACCTCTCCCCAAATTTTCTTCAGGATTGTAGGCTTTGGGGTTTGTATTGTACTGCTGGTTAAGGAAAAGCAAGAGGTGTTTCCAGCTGTTATTCCTGCAGCATGGTTTTAGGTAGACAGGAAAGCCCAGAGATGTGAATATCCATGTTCCAGTAAGTTAGAGTGGAATAGCAGAGGTGACAGGCCCAAGGGATGGTCTCTGCCTTCTCAGAGATGCTGAGGAGGCATCTTGGAGGAAGGAGCAGAGCCCTCTGCTTTCCCAGAGGTCCTCAAGGGCATGATACCATTCATGGGGAGAGGCAGCAGGAGCCTTTCAGCCTTTCCTGTGAGGGGGGAAACTTGTCCCCTGAATCAGGTCATGAGAGAGGATCCTCTGCAAATTTCTTCCTCCAAGTCCCCTGCCAAGGGTATGGATGAGCCAGGATTAGCCAAGGATGAGCCATGGATGAGCCAAGTCCATGTGTGAAGCTAATTTTAGAAGCAAACCGTGGGGGTAATACCTCATCTACCACCCATTCAGAGCCATCTGGCTGCAACTTTCGTCATAAAACCCTCAAAAATTCAAAAGATCAGATTTACTTTTTAACTAGAGGCTTGTTCAAAGATCACCAGTTTCTTTATTGGCATCTGTGTAAGTCTGCAGAACTCCCGTTACAGTTTAACAGGAGGCCTTTGAGGCCAACACAGTCCTTCAGGCACACTGAATGTTTTAGAGTGGTGTCACATGTGCCATCTTGTGCCTGCCTGTGCACTCACTGCTCCCCCATAGACCCAGCCTGGCCCGCTCAGTTCTGTGTAGGGAGAAGAGGTGATACCCAAACAGAGCAACAACCCTTGGCAGGGAGAGGCTGAATTGGAGCACTCTCACCCCAGCAGATGATCCACTCCCCCAGCCATGAACTGATGTTAATGTAGCACATACAAATTTACGCATGTTAAAAGTGCTTTGTTGAAAGGAATAGAAATTTGTTTTAAAGGAAAAATATGGTCTTCATTCAAAGTCCACTGAAGTCATTGGCACTTCACATCTGATCAGTGGATTTTGGATGGGGTCTGAAGCCACCTCCCTCTTGTCTGTTTTGGTACCACATATTTAATCCTTTATTAAAACCCATTGTTAAGTCTTGCACCTTTCCATTTTTCCCAAATCATTGAAAATCTTCCAACTGTCATCAAATGAGCAATGAAAACATTTCACTGACTCATCGTATCTTGAAACAGCTTGGTTCCTAACTTTTCCATGTGAAAATAAACCAGAGGATAATCCAGAGTGATAATTACTGATTGAAGCCTCAAATTTCCTTCTTTAAACTCCCATTAAAGCTGAGTTCTGATATTAGGCATCACCCTACAGAAAAGTGGAGAAAATGAGGGAACCAAAGTGCCCTTACTTTTCCCTGTAGCCAGTGACTGACACTGACTTTTTGGAGCCAAGTATTTTGCATGCTGGCCCAGTGTCTGTACAAGAAAGGGAGCCCTTTCATGGAATTTAGTGTAATTGGAAGTCAAGGCACAGAAGCATTACAGCAATGATAGTGCTGCTCTTCATGAGTGTGTAATAAGGATGGAGAGGACCCTACTTCTGCCCACTATGGGAAAAATTACACACAGTCAGTAGGGAACCTGAAAAAGAGAGGAAGAAGAAACCCTGAGGTTGCTCACTGCAGTTCATTTTATATGGGGGCAAAGCTGAGACCATCAGTCTTTGCATAGACTTCTGCACATTTGCACACAAAGACAAATCCCTTTACTGAGTACAGACAAGTGCATTTACTGTGTAGTCTGTAAAAATTTTAATTCTTTTTCCTCTGGTTATAGCATCAGTCCTTTTAGTGCAGAGAAGGATCTCCCTACACCACTCAGATGGACTCCTGCCCTCCAGAAAATGCTCATCACCTGGTCTTGAAATCAGATATTGCTTCCATTTTACAGTCTTCCTTTGGAATTCATCAGAGGGTCGAGAGGGTTAAGGCTCATTCAGGTATTCAGGAGGTCTGATAGCTGCTACACTTCTCTGAATAACAGCACCAAAATACCTTCTGACAGCGATTTGGTTTAGGAAGGAAAATCAGCCCCCAAACCCAGCACCACAGGTGATTGCCTGGCAGCACACAAGGCTGGATTCTGTGCATCCACTGCATAAAATAAAAAAAAAACAAAAAAACCCCCCCAAAACATAAGAATTAGCTCCAAATCCTACTTTCAATAATACTTTTTAAATGTTCTGCCATCTTTATGGAAGTTAGCATTTTATTCTCCAAACTGTAGTAGCTTGAAAACCACTTCAGTTGTATTTCACATGCAGCTGGTTTCTATCCATAAGCCATGACTCTAGGCATTTTGAGGTTTGGTGGGGTTTTTTTTCCTTTCTCTCTCCTTCTCTCCTTACCATCCATTTGGGACAAATAGGAATGAAGGGGAACAAGCTAATCTGCCCATGTTCCATTTATAGGGGAGATTCGGGGGGGGAAAAGGCAAAGCAAAAGAAAGAGATGAGGACTTGCTTAAAAAACAGAAGTGTTTGTAGGCAGTCAGCGTAATTTTTTGCAGTAAGACCTTCACTTGCCAGATTATTGCCATCACTGTTTTTCTAGCTGCAACATAACCTCTGCCCCTCCTCCTTCCCTCCTTTCCTGGGTAATTGATATGCAGATATCAAGACAATGATGAAATTTAAATACCATAGAAACCCACAGCACCGCTTTCTACATCAGCTCCCCACTCCATCTCGCATGCTACAAATTATTAGGAGGATTAACCTGCTGGCTGCTTCCTGAACGCCACCTCTGCCAACTTCAGCATCTAGTCAGAAGAAAGACTCCAAAATGCTCCTGGCAGCCAGTGAGAGCAGCCGGGACAGCAAGTGATGGCTGGGGTGGTGAGGTAGTCAGCAATGGCCAGCAGCGTTGGGGCTGGCAGTGGGACAAGGCCAGGCATAGCCCTCCTGGTCCTTCCCTGGTTCTTGTTTCAGCCCTTGCATCCCACTAGAAATCTGGGAGCAGGGTGCCCGAGGGTGGTCCAGTAGTGGCCAGAGCGGTGGGATGTGAGGCTGGGAGTAGTGAGCTGGGAGGCAGAGGAGAGAGGCTACATGAGGATGTCTGCTCGGGTCTGCTGCAGCAGCGTCAGCACATCTTTAATTTCTGAGAAGCACCTCATTGGCCATGGGGTTCTGCAGCCTGTTTATCAATTTCTGGTGGGGAAATAACATTCAGCATTGCTTTGCCTCACTGCTAATGTAAGGTGAGCCAAACACGCAAAGCTGGGGTTTGGGGCAACCTAGGGACATGTCCCCTGCCAGCTGGTATTAATATGTGTACGAAAACAGAAACTATGCTCTTCTCCACGCTTTCTCCAGCAGAAAAGGAGGGCAAGGCAGCTGTATTTGCTCCTGCCTCTCAGCCAGGGCATCTTCCAACAGGATGCCTTTGTAGGAGCTTAGATGTATAGGGATGCAGATGTTGACAGGGCCATGCCACTCCCTTTGGCATCCACTCTTCACCTTTTGGTTCAGTTCCTGAGCATCATCCTTCCATATTCTTCCTTACCCCTGGGCTGCCAAGCAGGCCAGGTACCCTGGGGACTGTCACAGCATCCAGCTCTCCCATGGTGACCTGACTGATGGGAATTTGGTGCCAAAGTGCCCACATAAGCCTGTTGCAACGCACCTTAGAGAAAGATAATGAAACAGAGACAGCTGCAGCGACTCTCAGATGCAAACAGAGAATGAATTTAGAAAATGGGCTTTAAATGTAACTTCCTAAGTCAGGAGCAGGCACTTGATGGTCAGGTTAGGCACTTCAGGACAGTGTCTCACTGCTGACCCTGCCTCCCCAGCAGGACCATTTGAGAATCACGTTACATTTTAATTAAATGAGGTTTAATAGCCTTCGGTTACAATCACTACTCATGCGGAGGAAGGATGGTATTAGTAGAAAGCAAGACTGGAAAAATGTGCCTCCGTCTGCCTGATCAACAGGATGAGCAATGAAAATCTGACAAATCAAGTTCAGAAATACTTAAAAACGCATTTAGTACTGGTTTCACAACAAACTTGGAGGGAGTTAGGTGGTTATAAATCATGTCCTTTAGGCATTGCAGGTCAATTTAAATAATGACATTTTATCAAGTAAAGCAGTAAAGGCAGCATTTAGAGAAAGTAGGTTATTGTTTTGTGATCTCATTAAAAAAACAAACAGAAATGACTGTCGGACAGCATGTGGAAAAATACTGACTAAATTGATTGATTGAATGAGCTGTTGGAATACAAAGCTCCTCCCTGGGTCTGAGAGGTGCCATGAGCATTGGCCACCGCTTGAGCCTGAGTCCATCTGGAAAGCAACACAAGGGCTTCCCCTCTGCAGGCCCAGCAGACTCACTGTAGGACACATGGTGCAGCCTCCAAATGTGAGCAGAATCCTACACAGAAGTTTATGCTGGTGAACCAGCAGCAAAGATAGAAGGAGCTACGATCCTGAGGGCGAAAGCATGGCCAGGCATGGCAGGGACGTGAACATCTGCCCCCTCCTGCTTCCCCTCCAAAGGCTCCATGAAAGTATGACAGAAGTTATGTCTTTCCTTTGCTGGTGGGAAAGCGCTTCTGACAGAGGAGTGCGTTGCAGAAGGTCTGTTTTCACTCCTTTCTTCGGAAAAATAGAATCTGCAGCTAGGACACCATGAAGAACCCATAGGAGCCAGAGACCTGACTCAGAGGAAGGCAGGAACCCTGTCACACAAAGGTCCTTTCTTCCAATGATCATACCTATGCTGGCATAAAAATTTGGCTTCTAAGTTGCCATAAACACAGTGGACTTTGCATCCTGCCACCATTTTGCCAATGTCTGTTTCATGGAGGGATGTTCTGGCGATGCCCCTGGTGAATGCTTGCAAGATGCAGGGCACGGCTAGGTAAGTGGGGCCACATGGGTGTCCTGCTCTGGCTGTTTCTCAGGCTGTATTTGCAGGCTCACAAATGGATTTCTGGTTCAGAGGAAGCCTCCAGGCAATCCTTCACAGTGTCAGCCCAACCATGCCCATCACTCATGTCTCCCAGCATCAGTGAGAAGGCATATGCTGGATGCAACATAAAACAATCTAAAAACTACTTCTTTGAACGTGACCCTGGCATGACAGTAAAAGAGCAGTTATTGCACACGAATTGCTGATCTCACATGGCAGAAACAGCAGAAAGGTTTGATGGTGGTCAATGGTGGCACCTTGCCAGCAGGGCTTTCAGTCACACTGCAATGTCCCCATTTTCAGGCACCTAAAAGGAGCACATGCTGTGCGAATACTCAAATCCTCTTGGTATCTCTGGTGGGACATTCAAAAAACACAGGCACTGAAAGTCAAGCTGAGCTGGAAAACCTTGGCCTTTGTCTTGTCCACTTCTTGCCTGCTTTGGTTTTTTTATTAGTGAGGATTATGTGATTATTTCTTTGCTTTTGAATCTCTCTTTGGGGCATTGGCTTGGTCACACAGTCAGTTTTACCAGTCCCAGTCTTGTTACAAAAAGGTGTAATTTGCCCTGTTGATTAACACCATCTTTTGCTCTGTTAGCTAAGGGTCCAAAGTGCTGTTTTTACAGCCAGCATTTTTGGATTTGCAAGGCAGAGTGGACATACTGGGAACCAGAAAAATGCAGCCTGAGGATGTACTAGAACCTCTTGAGCACAGAGGAAGGTACCCATGCAGGCACACAGGCACAAAGAAAGAAATCCTGGTGTGCTTGTCATCATTGTCGTTGGATTCAGGTAAGTAATGCCATGCATCTGAGAGCTGGAACTCTTACAGAACAGACCGGGACTGAATTTGACTCCACTTCTCTTTCTCCCTCTTCAAAATCACGAACATTTGTGCAGGTAAATTGCAAAAAGTAATGCATGTGATGCAGTAGTATCATCAGTGCTTCCTATGGTCTTTACATGTGAGGCGATTTAAGCACTCCCACCAGAAAATTAAACATCCGAGATAGTTTGTATATATTAGGGAGAGTGTGAATAATATACAAGCTAAAGAGACGACACTCTTGATCAAACCATGAGGCTATCTTTAAAATCTTCACCTCCAGCATGCTAGAGAAATCTGTCTGTCCCCATGCCCCTTTCCCAAGGATCAAAATCTCAGCTCAGATGTTGCTTTTGCTATGGGGTCTTGGCAGCCTTTCCACCCACTCTAGGCATTGTTTTCCTTTCTGCTGGATGTACACTCAGGGTGACATCATGGCTATTTCTGGTCTCTGACAATAATCTCCTCTCTTTTGATAGGCTGAGGACAAAGCCTTTTCATATTTATGGTTCTTTGACCCATATAAGACACAGGAAAATGTGTACAGTAAAACCCATCACATCGGGATGTAGTAAAAGGACTCTGTACCAGAAAGAGCTCATGGTAGTCTAGGTGCATTCATGCTCCAGGTTATTGAATGTGAGTATCGTTGAGTGCTGGCATAATTTATAGTGGAAAATACACCTTAAAAAGGGAATTTCTTCTTCTGTATGTCTAACACCTAGCAAATTATCTGGAGTATATCATGTAGTCAATTGAATTAACTTCTTGTAAGTGGAGATGGAAGACCACTTAGCCCTTTAAACCAAAAGAGCTCTGTAAATGTGGAACGTGCTGTGTCTGTTCTGTTGTGGCAGCACAGTGGAACAGAGCTATGGATTCTTGTAGCTTGTGCTTGTGAGTCTGCATTTAGTCTAGTCAACCTTTGGCTGCTTTTAAGCTTGGATCACTAGGGAGCTTTTAAACATAATTTTTATAGGTAGTTAAATATGACAGCCCTGGTTGTTCAGGGTGTCTGCGGATGTAGGACACGTACGGAGTGGGAAGGCAGCCAGGGAACCAGCCTAAGTAACATTATTTCCAACTGCTTTATTCCAGCACAGGTTGAAGATGCCAGGGGCCTCCTGACTTTTGCTCTAGTTGAAAATTGAGCAATTAAGCTAAATTAGCTTGTATTAAGCTCTTGCTTACAGCTAGTTTTGGTACCTCTGAACCATGCTGCAGGCAGCAGTGAAGACATGAAGTATCAGCAAGGTCAGAAAGAAGCCTGATCTCCTTTGAGAGAGTCCTCTGGGGGATGTCCATCTTCCTCAAAAGAGCTCAGATTTCCAGGCCCTGGTGTGTGTGCCTCTTGATTCCATAACATCCAGCAGGAACATGGAGATCTGGGCAGGAGCATTGGACTAGATGATCTTTCAAGGTCCCTTCCAACTCCTAACATTCTATGATTCTGCAGTTCTGTGAATTTACAGAGCAAAATGGCAGCTTGTTACCAGAGGACACATTGGCCACATGCCTTTAACCAAGAGGTTTAGGAGGTGACTCCTAGGACCTTTCGGGGGAGAAAGAGAAGTCCAGCCAGCTTCACTCTGTGCAGCCATTTCTCACCCAGCATAGACCCAAGCTGCTCTGGTAGGTCCTGAATGTCCAAGTTGCTTCTGCAAATGGGCTTTAGACACTACTGAGAAGTCACCCATCCTGCCTGGGTCCTATATAAGAGCAGAAGGGACCATTAAATGTGCATGCATCCAGGTGCAGTAGTTCAGCTAGGTCTTTCAGCAAGGACCTGTGGACTTCTCTAAGTGATTGCTTTAAACTCTGCCTGAAATCTGCAGAGTAGTTTTGATAGGTGGTGGCTGAAAACCACTTTTGCTAGGCAACTGGCACCTCCTTCAAGTACCACTACTTGATGTTGTGATTGTGATTGGAACGGGAGGAAAGAGCACACAAAAAAAGAAAAAAACACCAGCCAAATGCTACTTAGTTTGTACAAATGAGACCATTCTATAAATAGCCCTGACACTCTTGCTTATGAAGGTATGCTAATTCAGCAGGGAATGTGGACAATTTTATAAGGATTTTCAAGGACTTTTAGTTGCTATGTACACTTAGACTAGGACATGCCAAAACTGGCGGGATTTGATCTCTTTTTGCCATCACTGTTGACCTGGTTCCCTGTCAGGTTTGCTGTTAAAGCTTAGGCGGAGTCTACACCTGAGGTTAGCTGGCACAGCTGCCATCTGAGGTACAATTGCTTTTCAGGTTTAGGTTGGGGATATTCAGCTTGTTCATGTACTGAGACTGCTGCAGGTTCTTGCCAGAAATTACACTGTCGATCCTCATGGATTTCCAAGCTGTCTCAATGTCAGGCCCCTGAAATCGTTGAGGGTCAGGATGCTTCTGTAGCACTTCAATGCCATAGAAACATCGTTGTTGAGAATGTCACCTACACACAGAGAGGACTGAGTCAGCCTCTGCTTTATCAGTTCATCATCTGATCAGAAGTGTGGTTGTTTTCTTCTCGGATAACCTCACATTACTGTTAGTATTCTTTTTTCATTAAACAGCTTCCAGTTTTTTCAACCTCAAAGTCTGTCTTCCTGGTTCTCTTATCTTCTCCGAGGAGCGTGGTGGGGGATCACAGAGAGCATCTGTCAAAGTTTAGTAGCCGTCCCAGCCTTAAACTTTGATGGTATCTTACAGACCAATAATTTTCTGCCACATCTAATGTTGCACCCAGTAGGGTATTGTAATCTCATATAGCAGCACAATCAGTACGGAGGAACCCTGTACACAGGCATCAGTGTTAGTGAACACAGAATTTCTGTTGGGTGTAAAAGCCCACAAACAGCTACCCTTGAGGACATAACTCGTGATTTAGGATATTAGTATATGTAGTGTAAACTGTCAGATATAGCTGAGCACAGTTTAAATCCTTTTTCCCTCTCCTCTCCTCTCCTCTCCTCTCCTCTCCTCTCCTCTCCACTCTTCCTTGTTTCTTTCTCTTACATATTTTGCCTTCTTCACTTTCTCTCTCTCCCCCCGCCCTTTCTCTCTCTCTTCCTCCCTTATTCTCTTCCTCTCTTTCTTCCTCAATTTCTTCCTCTCATCTCTCTTTCTTTCTGTCTTTTGCTGCTGGCATCTTCTTTTAAAAATTAGTGTAAGACTGTGTGTAAGAAATTGCTTCTAAAGAATGTTAGACAATCAAACAATAAAGGGAATGCTCAAGCATGACCAACTGTAGTTTTCTGGCTCATTATAACATTCCTTACATCATGCTATAAAGTAGGAGTCCAAAAGTCGAGTGATCTGTGGAACTAAAAAATGTGAGACAATCACATTTTTTGTTTTCTGTCTTCATAATATGAGTTTAGATCGCTTGGAAAGTGTCCTATTGATAGCCTTGAAATCTCTCCTTCTCCAGACAAGCACAGTATTGCAATGACAGAGTAACTTTCCAAATTCCCCATGCCAGGGTTCCAGCTCTTCAAAGCCTTACCCACATCCTTAGCTTGGTCTGCTGTGCAGTCCTGTGCAGTTTTGTGCCTAAAATTTTGCACATAAAGGAGTGTTACAGAGACTGCTGTCTATGCCTTTCTGTCCAGATTTGTGCTTAGCATCAGAAAACAATGAAGTCCAGCAATGCAGTGACATGTTTCCGCCATTATGCCTGTAAAATCTCTGAAAGAAAATATGGGAGTAGTGTTGGCACTGAAGGAGTAGTAATGCGGCTTACAAACAAATTCCCTGATAGTTTCCACTTATTGCTCCCTGGCTGGATTTGAAGAGTGGTTCTGGCACACAAGAACAAGATTTCCTTCAAAGGCTATTAAACCAGAGGCTCTGCCTCAGGTGAGCAGGAGCAGCACTCCAGCACCCAGGGGTATATATGGGATCACATGAACTACCAGTCCTTTGGGCAGCTACAAGCCAAATGCATGATAGCGACATTAGAGTCCAAAAACACTCACTCTTGGACATGTGTAGGGTAGATGCTGCTTTGATCTACTGATACATATAGCATGATGAATTATCTACTCATGTCCTGGATCTCTAATGCCCTGACCCCTATAGTCCCACTTCTGGGCACCTGGTGTTCTTCATCCCCTTTCAGGGGACACAGACAGATCAGTCAGGGCAATAGGAACAAGAACGTGGCAAGATGCCTAAAAGTCAGATGACAGGATGCTCATATTTGCAACACTTGTGTCTATTTGTGGCCCCAGTCCCAATGGAAATTGCATTCCTACTCAATGAGCACCGCTAAGCCTTTCAACCCTAGTCCTTTAGCTTGAGTTTTATGATGCCAGGGGAATTGGGCTCACTGCCCACTAGGAACACAGGCAATGAGTTAATGCTCCTTATGCCCTAAGACCTTTTCTGTAATAGAAAAACTGCTCGGATAATACTTGGAGGGTTGTTCACCACCTTAGGAACCCCACTGCTGGAAGGATGTTGACATAATGAAGGGATTCATACAAGAGCAGGAGGAATGAAAATGGGAAGACAGACCTTGGCTAGATGGACAGAGAACTAGGTCTGATCTGGTTGAACAAAAATTGGAGAGAAATACTGATGGTATATGAGTCATGGTATAGTTGTTTGAGGGAGAACAGTCCGCAGTAAAAGAAAATCATAACTGAATGCCAAGAAAAATTGAATGAAAGAAGAAATAAGAGAAGTTTAGGGGATTTCCAGCTCCATTAGAAATTTAAATAATGGATAATATAGGAATATCACAGCAATGAGTGAGGCAAATGAGAGGCTCCGTTTTCCATTTCTAGTTTCCGTATCTTTACAGACCATAAAACAGAATGTGCTGACCCGCACAGCTAAGATTTTTAAGGGAAAAAACAAACACATAGATAGTTGCATGTGAACTAGTAGTCTGTAGCAAGAGACTGGATCAAAACCTTTTTAAAGACACAGAGCAAACACTAAATTCTGGGCAATAGCTCTAACTATGGTCAAATTTTTTCACATTTTTCCATTCTGGGCTTACTTGGCTCTTCACCAGGTCTTGGCCATTCTCAGAGATGGGACGCTAAATGACTGAATTATGACTGAGATAATGTTCTTCCTTAGTTTAAAAACAGAAAGCACCAGGAAAGCATGAAGAGAGATAAGCAGTGCTTAAGAGGAAAATTCAGAATCATCCAGGAGTTAGTAAGGCTGGGAATATTTTTATAGCTTTGCAATTTTGGCATCAGACAAAATTCTAAATACATTCCTGAGAGATGAGATCCCCAAACATCTGGAGAGATACAAGCCGATAAGAAGCCACTTATTCACATTTCATAAAGGATAAATTTAGACATTTCTAACAGCTGGAGTGGCTGTGAGAGTTGGGCGGGGCTATGGATATAAACTGTCAGAAATTCAGCAGGGAAACAGTCTGGTAGCCAGGCTGGAGACCAGGGCTTTACCTCACCACTGACAAGGGGAACATTTCCCAAGTGCTAAGGGGTGCAAGGAGGTAACAAAGTTTTCCCCATGACCCGCACGGACCACTATAGAGCTGGGTGGTGAGAACAAGTTCCCATAGCTTCTATAGCCAGTGATATCCTAACCTCCCTATAGGTACCTGGCACAGAAATGTCTAAGGAGTCTACAGCCTAAAACAAGGGCTCTGAACCACATCCAACCCTGATGCCCACCAGAAATCTGCTTTGGGAAGGGGGCTTCTAACAACACTAGCAGGGACATGGGGTGCCCTCAGCTCCCTTTTTTGTGTCAGAGTCAAGCCATGGACTCTAGCAGCCTTCTGTAACTGCAGCACTGGCAGCACTGTGCCCTGCCGGGATGGGGACAGCCAGGACAATCGTCAGATCGTGAGCTGGGAGTTATTTTGGCGTCTTGCTGCCCTTGCCTAGATAAGTTTGAGTGTCTGAAAACCAGGCAGAAGTGGGCACACCACAGGACAAGCAGCTCAGATTTTTGATAAGTTTAAAATAAGTCTGAAATCAAAGAAGATGAGATCCAGTGATCCAGTGTCGATTGATGTTCCTAAGAGGCAGCCAAGAAAAACAAGCTGCTGTTCAGAAACTCACCGAAGAACAAAGGAGAGAGGAAGGAGATGAAAGGGAGAATGGAAAAAAGCATGAAGTCACCAGCTCAACAGGTGTATCTAGCAGAGGACTGTCATGCCAGTATTAGTGTCCAGTGAGGTCAGATGAAAACAGCTTTTTGTTTGATAAAAACATGTTGATGTGTTTGAAATGTCTGATTTTAATAAGACAATAATTTCTAAAAACATTTTGTTGTGATTTGAGCTGACTACCCAGGCTTGCAGCAAAGAACTATGATGTCACTTGCTCACTTGTTCCCCCATTCCTGTCCCCACAGGGATGTAGAGGGAGAAAATTTAACTACACTGGCTTAAGGATTGAGATTAGGACAGGGAGGGTCCATTCGCGACTCACAATCATGGGCAAAAAATGGAGTAGACTTGGGGAGACAACATAAATTTAATTCACCACTACCACAGTGAGAGGAACACATAAATAAATAGATACAACCCATTCTTAAATACACTTCCCCCTCCAACCCCATCTTCTGGCTACTTCGTCCCCCCCATCAGTGCAATGAGGGGTAGGGGGTGTGGAGGGCGGTCCATCTGGACATTACTTGTCCATGGCAGCCCTTCCTTCTTGGGAACAAGTCTCCTCGCATCTCACAGGAGGCAACCCTCTCACAGAATCACAGAATGTCAGGAGTTGG
>NW_009722597.1:0-9542 GCF_000703405.1 Apaloderma vittatum
ACCTGAATTGTTCTATGACTCTATGATTCTAGGAAATACCTGAAAGAGATAGTGTGCTATTCCATTAGTGCAGAGGAATCCTGTGTCAGTCGAAAATTCACTGATACTTTAGATATTTCCCACTATCTAACTCCCCTAATATTCAGAACAAAGTATGAACCTCCTCCAGAATCCATCCGACAAATGAAGAAAAGAAACCCATGTACTTACTCAGCACATTTCTTTTTTAAGTCAGGGGTGGATATATAGGTCGTTCAACTCTGATGCACAAATTCGATAAAATACACATTTATCTCCATTTCAATTTCATGCGAAGAGATTTAATTGCATTATTCCTTTCTCCTGGGCCACAGCCAGGGTATGTTTCCCAGATTGCTGAATTACAATGTCCTTTCCTGTCTAAGAGAAATACCAATGGCAATAGTTCTAATATATTCTGTGGAAATGAAATATGGAAAACAAATTTAATAAAGACATTCTTAACTTACTGTATCTTATATAGTATATGTGGTAATATGGCACAACATTAGTTCTAAGTTGCTATCTCTATAAAACAGCTACTCTAAATAAAAGGTTATAATTGTTTTTTACTTTATCAGGTCAGCATAGTCTGTCTATATACTTTATTTATAATGAATGTACAAAATATTAATTACTAATATTTTATAATAATTTGTTTACCATGGTTGTGCATACATACTTATGTATTCCCATACTTTCAGCAGTTGACCAATATATTGTCAAATAACTACTTATCTGAGGGAGTTGAATTTATGAGAATTTCCACATACCTAATTTTCAGGAAATGTTGTGAATCCAGTACTGAAGGCTGTAAGGTAATGTAATAAATTCAGCACTTAGAATTGACAGTCACTTCTACAAATCATAGAAGTTACAAATTGTTATGAAAAGAAAGGCTTTTTTGATGTTTTGGGATTTTTTCTGACTGATTGCAAATAAATAGTTTCAGCTGTAAAAACCCATTCTAGAGTGATTCCAAGGAAGAAACAGACACACTTATGTTTTGAAAACATAAAGAGGTGAAAACAGATAGTTATGAGAGATTCCTTGCACAAGACTGAAGTTTAGAAAATGATTGGAGCGTCTCTTAATTAGGAAAGAAGTTTTTTTGAAGGGTTTGGCTTTTTTTCAAAGTGAGCAAACATAGAAGGGAAAACACTGACACGCTGATTCACTTATCCTGTTGTATAGCTGTTATTGTTTTTTTTCCAGGTATATTTCCTTACTGGAGGAATGAAGATCTGGATTTAAGCTGAGACTAACAGAGAATCACAGAATCACAGCATGTTAGGATTGAAAGGGACCTCAAAAGATCATCTAGTCGAGCCCCCCCGCCAGAGCAGAATCACCTACAGTAGATCGCACAGGAACGCGTCCAGGCAGGTTTTGAATGTCTCCAGAGAAGGAGACTCCACAACCTCCTGGGCAGCCTGTGCCAGGGCTCTGTTACCCTCACAGTGAAAAAGATTTTCCTAATGTTTTTGTGGAACTTCCTGCGCTCCAGCTTGCACTCGTTGCCCCTTGTCCTGTCATCTCTGAGAATAGTCTAGCTCCATTATCCTGACATTTATCCTTTGCATATTTATAAACATTTATGAGACCACTCCTCAGTCTCCTCCAAGCTAAAGAGACCCAGCTCCTTCAGCCTTTCCTCATAAGGGAGATGTTCCACTCCCTTCATCATCTCTGTGGCTCTGCGCTGGACTCTCTCCAGCAGTTCCCTGTCTCTCTTGAGCTGAGGGGCCCAGAACTGGACACAATATTCCAGATGTGACCTCAGCAGGGCAGAGTGGAGAGGGAGGAGAACCTCTCTTGACCTACTAGCCACACCCCTTCTAATAGACCCCAGGAGAGTGAGGGCAAGTGTTGCAAACTATCTCTTTCTCCTGTTGTTGAAACAGGACTTTAAACTGGTCTTGACAGTATTGTGGCCTCTTTGCTGCAAGAAGTATTTTGGTAAAGTTGTGCATCTTGCTAGGGAGACACAGGACATGGCTTTCCACCATTTAAGCGTGAATCCAGAATTCAAGTACATCTTTTGTATTTGCCTCTCTCCATCGTGCTAGAGATTCAGTAAGACCCATACACTTACAAGGCCATTCAGGCTTTGGTGAGGTTCTGTTTTACAGTTCTTCCTCTTTCTGGGAGAATTTAAAACAAAATAATCCCTTCCTTTCCCTTCCCTGGTTTTGATTCTTTTAAATTGACCGTATTTTAAAAAACGTGGAGCCAAAGCATTTCACCATTTTGCATTCTGTTATTTTTTTCTGAGCACATTTCATAACACATCCAGAGTTTCCTATGCCTTAATTCTGCATTCATGCTGTATAACCAGCCAGTCCTAACAGCTGGTTTCAAACATCACTGAGATGATGGCACCTCCCCGTAGGTTACTTCTAAGCAATTTCTGGCTTTTGCTTGCTACTCCCCCTGAGCTGGTAGCATGCCAAGAACCAGTAATGGAGGTCCACAAAGGCATGGGAGCTGCTGGTGCCCATGTATCCACAGAGCCTGTGTGCCATTGTACTGCCTCTGCTGCTTTGTTGTGCCTCCCCCGTTCACTGACACCAAATAAATCACAACATGGCTTGCTTTAGTTTAAGTGGGACACCAGTAAGTGGGGGACAGGCTTAACAGTGAGGTTGGTTTTGTATCTGCCTAAGACTATTTTTCCAACTACAGCAAGTTGTGTTCAATCTATGCCTCTACCAGCTCGCATGTGGATCCCACCTCCACAGAAAACTAGCCCCAAAGGCATCAGGAGAGGTAAGGCAAATGGGGTGATTGACTAGGTAGCCAAAAACACCACAGCTGAAGAATCTCTCTGCAATGAAACACAGCAGGGTCACGGTTTGTCCTGCTTTTATTTCACTTGTTCAGTGACTTTGCCAGTCAAATGAACTCTCCCAGGCTCACAGACCCCCCTCAGCCTTTCTGGTGTTGAGGGCTTGATCTCAGACTGAGTCATATTCCTCGTATTCAGCCCTGGGGTTCAGCCCAACTATTGCGTAGCTACAGAGCTCGCCAAAGTGCATGAAATGAAATATTTAGCAGCTCAGTACACCTATGGGGATGCTTTTGAGCCTTTGAACAACAGAAGAAAAAGCTACTCAAGGTTTGCTCTCTACGTATTGTATGCGTACCCTGGCAATAACTGTAGTACTCTGACTGCTTTGATGGCTGAATGGGGTATTGTAACTACAAGGTAGCCTTAAAAATCTCTGCATGACTCTGTATTACGGTAACTATTAAAGAGTTGACAGTATCTATGGGAGCAGACTGTACTGGGTCAAAGGTACCAGCATGCAGAGCGGAAAGTATGCAAATGTGCTAATTTTTAAACTTAATTTCTATATAACTCTTTTCAGAACTATGATAGTCAGTCTGCTTTGGATTTCATTTCTGATCCACATATGATCTTACTCCCATATTAATGAGTTGCAAATTACAGACGGAGTTTTCTTCAACCAGCAATACCAGTGCATCCCTCTAGACTTTGCATCTAAAGCCACTCTGTGTGCAGATACCTGTGAGTTAAATTACAGGGGCAACCTTCATAGTTTTTTTTTTCCTGTGTTCTCGCATTCCTCTCTTCAGTAAAATATACTGTAACCTGATCGTCATGTTTGTGCTGTTCTTGCTACACAGTTAGTAGTGACATTGTCACAGGGCGTCCCCAGATTCTAGTTCTCTACACTTCAGTGAAGCTTGTTTTCTTCAATCACTTGCAGGTAGTGTTGCACAAAGATGGAGTCTTTTCTAGTGATACCAATATTTTAAGGAAAATTATGACACTGTGGGAAAATGGATTTATATTAAAAGGAGGAAGATCATTGGCTTGAGCCAATGATGACAACGCTCATGCAGCTATTAATGAAATACCCTCCGAATGCTCCACCAGCACCTGTAACTATTCTCAGCTCTATATGCTAGGGAAAATATCTAGAGCTAAAAATAAATTATTATCACAGTAGTCTAAGAATTGTTCTAACCCAGACACCAAATACTTCATAGACATAAAAAAAATAAAATCCAAATTAGTGTTATACGTGGCCTTAACACTGTCAAGAATATCAAAGTAATTTTGAACACTATCAGCTTACAGGAATAATTTTAAGCAGAAAGTTATGAATGATAAATGGACATTGCTGAAGAATATTTTCAGCTTTTAGTCAAGAAGATTCTTTCCCATAATCCAAAAGAAAAACTAAAATGACTGAAAGTGAAAAATTAAAGCAGCTATTAAAAATATATCTAAGTATTGGAAAATGAGGTAATTTGGCAGAAATTAATGTAAACCAGAAAGCAAGACTTAAATTTGATTAGGGAAACTAAAGGCTGTAATGAACAAACAGGATTGTTGAAGTACTAATTCTTTTCTAGCTGTCAGTGACAGAATTAATTGCAGTATGGAAAAGATAGAACTGTTCAGGAAATATGCTATCAGGTAAAGCTTGAATAGAAGACACAAATAAGAATTTCAGCATTTTTCCACATTCAGCACATAGGGGAAAAATAGAGGCTCTATTCATGCTTTACATATATTAAAAAAACCCCAGAACATAGAAAAACATCTTGATGTGAATTTGTTTTTCTTTACAGCTGTTTTTCTAACGTATTTTTACATATCTCCAGTGCTGAAAACTCTGCAGTCTCCTTTGGCAATCTATTCTAGGGTTTTACTATTCTTTCCATATAAAGTTGTTTCTCGTCTAACCTTTCTCAATATCTTTTATTTCTTGCTCCAGATTAAGCCTACTGTTTACTGTCCAATTCACCAAGGTCATTGAGAACAGATTATTCCTTTCATCCTTGCAAAACTCTTTTACGCATTTAAGCACGGTTATTATGTCCACTTTAGTCTTTTTGTTAGTGAGACAAATCCAATTATTTCATTCTCTCATCATAGGTCATGTTTTCTAGACCTCTGATCATATTTGTCACTCTTGTTTGGATTAGCTCCAACATTTTCACATCTTCCTTGAAATGCTCTGCTCAAAACTGAAATCCAGCTGAAGCTTTAACAGTGCTAAGTGGAGCAGAAGGATTATTTCATATGTCTTGTCTTGTCTATACATCCCACTGTGATATTAGTCTTTCCACAACATCAGAACATTGCTGACTTGTGTTCAACTTATGATTCACTCAGACCTTGAGATGAGCTTCTAAAAAATGGCTACCATCCTGGGTTTTGGTAGGATTTTTTTCCCTGTCCTGTATCTGCGTAGCTGATTTTTTCTTGCACTTTTTACTAATTAATTTCATCTAGGTTTTTTTTTTCAGATCATTTCTTCGTTTTTCTAAGATCATTTTGATTTCTCTTCCTACTCTTCTAGCTTCCAATCAACTGTAAATTTAATTACCATATTCCCTCTTCCTGAAGGTCAGTCAGTTGTGAACAAACTGAGCAGACCTAGATCCAAGGCAGCATGTGACTTGATATGTCCTGTCACTGACTGTGGACCATTGCTAATTACTGTCTGGAATTCCTATCAATCTGATTTTGTGTGCAGTTTATGGTCAACACAAGATTTCCTTAGAATCTTCATAAAATGGTAAAAAACTTCATTAAGAGGGAGTATACAACATCTTCAGGGTATTCTCTGCTCTGTTATTGTGTTAGAGAAAGAAATTAGGCATGACTGGTTCTTGGCAAATCCCTAATAGCTGTTAGTCTGATGAAATAATTTCCACTTTGATGGAAGATACTAAATAAAAACTACTAAAACTTGACATTTCAACCAATGAATAAAGGTTAACTTGAATCCAAGATTTTGAAAAGAGCTGTTTGAGTGTCTGTTTAAATTGCAAATAATATTTTCCAGTGAGTTTGGAAAGAGTAGAGAAGTTCCACCAGAACAGAAAAATCCTAACATCATGCCAATATTCAGAAAAAATAAATAGGATGAACCGCTTATAAACTTGGTCTTCTGAAGCATTAGTTCAGCTATCTAAACAGCTGATGAAGTAGTTCATTAATAAAGATGAAGAGAAAGTGATATAACAGAAGGCAATTTAGACAGCCTTTATGGGAAATTGTGTCTTCAGGAAAGACTTTGTATTTTAACCATAATGACCTTTCAATTGATAAAAATGCAAGAATTCATACAATATTGCCAAACTTTTGTAAAACATTTGACATGTTAATAGGTTCCACTTTATTAAAAAAAGACAAAAAACAAAGAACAATAACAAAATAAGAAAATCGTAATAGAAAACTAGTTAATTGAGTAGTAACTGAAATGTGATTGCTCACAGGAAATAATCTCTGAGTGGGTAGGTTTCTGTGGGAGTCCAGACAGGATGGTCTGGCATTAAATTTATTTCCATATTTATTGCTTTTCCAGGAAAACATGTGAAGTCATGTCTGACAAATTTTCAGGTGATAAAAGGATAATGGGAGTACTGATAAGGAAGAGGCAATTTCCTATGACCTGGGTATGACGAAACCATAGAAGTTTTTTAAACATGCTACTTATAAAGTCATGTACTTAAGAGCAAAAACTGTGTCTCAGAATATGTCAAATGTCTCACAAATCTCTGAATTTGATCAGCTGCAAGTCATGGTGGTGAATGGATCATATTGCAAGGCTATGGGTTAAAAAAAGTCATGTTCCATAACTGCGTGAATAAGAACATATTGAACAGAAATAAAAATGTTTTGATGTCTGTTCAATGAATTCTTGTATTTGGCACAGTTCTAAAACTAGTGTGTCTGATTTCAGTTGTTATCGGGTTAACTAAAACATGGGGAAACATGCTTTGTTCTTAAAGTCTAAAGAATTTCTGAGATTTGTTTTTACAAAGATACAGCTAAGAAGTTACTTGACTGGAGCAAAATATTAAAAATAACCCCACTTGCATACAGTGAGGATTTTATTATTATTCTTTGAACAAATTTGTCATGTCTCAGGGGTTGCAAATGGCAGAAGGAAAAAAATGAAGACACATAAGTATATAAAATGTAAATAAATAAATATTTTGTCTGCATACACAGAGGAAACTGATCAAATGCAAAAATATAGGTTTACAAAACTGGAAGAAGGGGAGAAAAAATAATAACTTTACATTTATATTCCTTAAATTTTTGTATTTTTTTATATAATGTGTAACAAGAAATGCCTGACTTCAGTCTCTGTAGGATGGAAATAATATTTTATTTCCCCTGTTTTTTCTCCATATTGCCTCCCCTTTTCCAATGAATTCTACTACAGATTCTTACACACTTTTTGATATTCTTTTCTACTTTTCACATAAATTAATATAGATTTTTTTTGTTTGTTTCTACAGATTCTCAAATGTGACTACAGAGAAGAGAGAAAGCTAGCCAAGACAAAAGCTCACTGAGTGTATAATTTGTATGTGATTAATACATGTCTTGCACAATTTTATAAGGGTGAGCAGTCAATCTGAAGTTGATTTCTGAGGCCTCTCAGAAATTACCTCCATACATACCTGTGAAAAAATAAGGATAAAGAGCTATGTCATTTGTGTTCAACTGGTTAGCTCTTCCAGACAAGAATGAACAATAACACCATCTCTGATGAAACCACAAACAGTGCATCCCACTTTTTTTAAATACACCACAATAAGTCATGTAGAGAAGTATATTCTTTGGAAACAAAAATGAGCTTGCAGTTTTTTCTAACCTTTTACAGACATAAACATTAGTCACTCTCCGAGATTTTCACATAATCTGGATGCAGTATGTTTTTATGATTAAGAATATGAACTAAATTTTCATTGAAGGTTTTTTAAACTGCCCAGTACTGAAATAAAACTATGGTGATATACTGTGAGTCTTCTCTTTTTTTGAATTCTAGGTAAATGCCCTATTTATGAGAGGCATAGTTTTATGA
Organism: Apaloderma vittatum; assembly: GCF_000703405.1. Classification (NCBI taxonomy): domain Eukaryota; kingdom Metazoa; phylum Chordata; class Aves; order Trogoniformes; family Trogonidae; genus Apaloderma; species Apaloderma vittatum. Next base: position 7,881 of record NW_009722597.1, read on the forward strand.
ACACCTAACTTGCACAGGATTTTTGTTATTCATTGAAACCTTTTTCTTTTGATAATTTAAAAGAGTATCAGTCGTCAATTTTTACAGCTTCCATCTCATCAGCTTTCTTATAAGACATGATACACCGAAAAGATACTTCTCTCATTTACAGAGAGCTTTAAAACCAGTTGATGAAAAACACTGTCTCTGTAAGAACTCCCAAAGGCTGCTGAGTCAGCTATAGCTCTGGGAACAGGAGATGTCATTGACTGATTAATCCAAAAGACCAATGATGCATTTTTACAGCAGAGATAATCCATTTCTGTAAATCATGAAAGAGGTATTAGGTTTTGTTCTCAAAGACAGCTGCAAAAGAGATGAAAGGAAAATGCAGGTTTCAGCTGACTGACAAGATGACAGTATTTCCTATGCTGCTTGAATAGCATCTCATAGCTGTAATGTTAATCTCAGGAGATGCTTCTTGTAATATGTTTGCAGTAGAGATGACAAAAGGGTGCCAAATACATACCTGCAGTTAGGTGAAGCCTGCTGAAGCTAGTAATTTATGGTGTCTACTCTTACGAGTTGATCATCTATTTCAAAACTGAAATCCATCAGCACAGAAAGTGTAGAACAAACAAGAAAGTTTGACAGTAAATCTCTTCATTTTTACCACATGCAGGAGCTAACATTCACCATGGAGTAATAGAAAGTGCTAAAAACTTGGTGGTCTAGGCTTTGGTACATCTGAGCTGTTCCAAATATTTTGAATTAGCAAATCAACATCTAAGTCATTTAAATGTGGTTTTACATTCTGGTATGCCACATTTGCTTATTCCCAGAAGATGACCAACCATTTTAGCAGATGAGAGGTCACATGATATGTTTGCTGCTTGGAGAAATACTGCATCATGCCTATCCTGCGATATCTGATATAAACTGTATCAGATTTTTAATAAAAGTTATTGCTAGTAGGTCATGACTTAGGCTGAAAAGTTAAATGCTAAGAAGCCAGGAAAACGTGGTTTTACACATATATACAGAACTTAATTCCCTTCACTCACACACGTGAGGCACTTAAACACATTGCCATATAATTAAAACCAGACTTGATCATGCTGCTTTTGGTACCTAGAGTCGTACCTCCTATGGTTATATCACATACATTACACCATATGTACATATCACTGTCAGCTGTTGCTGGCCTGTGGCCCTCTTTAGTACCCTCTATTAAATTTAGAGGTTTTGGATTCTTGGTCTCTCACTGCTGCTGCTTCTGCTGCCTTAAAGCTCTGTAAAACACAATTCTATTATTATGTTGTGTTCTCTGGCAGTGATAAGAAAAAAATTATCATTGGGACTTTAAGCTCAGTCTTACACATAATAACAACCGGGTTAACAAATGTGAGCAGTAAGAGAGACACAGAGAACTTCTGCCTCAGAGATGAAGCACTCATAGAATCATAGAACAATTCAAGTTGGAAAAGACCCTTGGGATCATCGAGTCCAACCACTGACCCTACACTACAAGGTCACCCCTAAACCATATCACCCAACACTACATCTAAGTGACACTTAAACATATCCAGGGATGGCGACTCAACCACCTCCCTAAGCAGTCTGTTCCAGTGTCTTACCACTCTTCCTAATGCCCAGCTTAAACTTACCCTGCTGCAACTTGCA
>NW_009722598.1:0-328 GCF_000703405.1 Apaloderma vittatum
ATGAGAGTTGGACTAGATGATCTTTTGAGGTCCCTTCCAACCCCTAACATTCTGTGATTCTGTGATCCCCGTGTCACCCCTGTCCCAGCCTCGGCTGCTGGTCACCCTTTCCCGTGGGCTTCAGCAGCACTGTGTTCCATGTGCAAGGACCCACAGACACTTCTCCTGGAGGTATCTAGTTTTGGGGCTGCCTTCTCGCTTCCAGAAGGGAACGATGCACTTGGAGGGCGGAAAGGAGATGGCCACATCACCAGCATCTCCTCCTGACTGAGCCCTGTCCTGCCCCAAGGGGTACCCCAAGGGCTGATACCAGCTCCAGGCAACAACA
>NW_009722598.1:349-611 GCF_000703405.1 Apaloderma vittatum
GGGGGACGTGGAGCTTCGGTGATGGGATGCCCATCCAGAAGTCAATGAGCGCCATAATGACGATGGTCAGGAGAACAGCAAAGTTACTCACTATGGACCGTACCTGGGACAAGAAACCAGAGCTGAGAGGGGCATCGCGAACGAGGCCGTGCCCTGAGGTGGCAAAGGCGGGGACAACCCCAACATTCAGGCTGCTGGACAAAATGCCACCGCTCTGAGGACACGCAGCCTCATCCCTTGGCTAGATAACATTTCTTTGTTT
>NW_009722598.1:692-903 GCF_000703405.1 Apaloderma vittatum
TGCATAGACTGAACAGTAAAAAAGCGCAGTCACACTGCCAGCCCCAATGGGAATAAGGCACGGAGGCATCACTTGTTCCTCCAAAGGAAGAAACGGAAACGGTGTCTGTTGCTCTGGCAGCTCCTCACTGGAGCCAACTTTCCTCTCGAGCGCATCATGCACAGAGGGTGAAAAAGCACAGACTTTGGTTTCCTGCTGCCTGAGCAAAAAA
>NW_009722599.1:0-2561 GCF_000703405.1 Apaloderma vittatum
CGAGCAAATTCCTTTAAATCACCCCAGGCCAGTGGTTAAATAAAAGGAAAACCTTCTTGAGCAATCTATTTGGATTCCCTTCTCCACTGGCTTGTTTTTTTTAGGTGTAGTTCCAAAAGAACCAAACCTCACTGTGGGACTTCAGCACCTTTTTCAGTGCCATTTCTGCCACCCACTGGCAGTGTGCAACAGAATGAGGACAACCAATTTCTAGACTGCCTTGACCATGATCAGGTTTTGAAGGTAAGCAAGACAGAAGTGTCCCAACAAGGCTGTAAACTGAACCTGCAGAATATTAGTAACCTGGAAAGGGCCTAGGTTGATGTTCAGGTGGAGTTTTCAAACCTGATTCCCAAGTTCCTGCACAATATATAATGCTCTCAGGAACACTCTTGTGGAGTAGTAGAGAGGAAAAGGAGAGAAATGCAAAGAAAGAAAGGATTGTATTGTCTTTTACAGTATTCTCATCTGCTGCAGCTTACACAGCTCCTTTAAAGCTACTGCAGGATAATCTGATGGGAGATACCAGGCTTTTCCCACCCATCCCTAGAGCATTCAAATCCCATTAGAAATTTGGTATGTTGCAACCCTTTAGCTAACTTTCTCTGAAGTATACAATGAAACGTATAATGAAAATTAAATGGACAGTAGCCAGCAAGTACAAAAGCAATCTGTCACTGTAAGTCATTTCTACACAATCCTAAAATGTTGCACACAAAAGGTGTACTATCAGTCAAAGGCAGAGGAGCTTGAATGTAAAGCAGCCCTAAGCTTCTTTGTACTATGGGTCTTTAATTAGACCTAACAAATGAATATGAATCTGGAGGAGGAGAATTGGCAGGAGACCGCTGCTGACAATGCTCATCACAATGAGCAGTGGTGTTCTGACTCTGTAGTGCAGATAAAAGCGAATGTGTGTCCTTTGTCTCTCTAACGGGATGCAACACACGTTACGCAGACAAAAAAAAATAAAAAAAAAATCAATGTCTGGGACTTCCAAGGCTCAATTTCTAGAGGGCATAAGGTACAAATGAAAAAGTTCATGGAAGACAATGATCCAACACTTAGCCCCAAGTCTGTTTTCTTTAGAATTAGAAAAACACCGCTTCAGAAAACAATATAGAAGAGCCCACACACAAAAATGAGGAGATACATGAAAGCAGAGGAGCCTAGGAAGAATTAATATTAGTTTAGTTTTACTTTTATATTTGTGCTGACATTCTTTCCTGAAGACCTTATACACTGAGGGAAGGCTGATGTGAACTCAGTAACAGACTTTTTCTACATCAGGAAGAGGAATAGATGGTGTTTCAAAACCCACGAGTTGGTCATATTATGACTATTTGCTCAAGGGACAAGGCAGATGACAGACCAAGTTCTTGGTGCAACAGGCCCCAGGGAACTGGGGGTCCCTGGTTAGCTGGGACTGGGATGTGACTCAGAGCAGAGAAGTGACATCGCTGCTGTGCATGGCATCGACAACATCTTGAGTTTCTGCTCTGCCCGGCTGTAAAACCCACTGCAAGAAACCATGTCACAGAGGGAATGTGGGTTGTGTAGGGAGAAGATCCTGTTGGACACAATCTCTCTCATCTCTGGGGCAGAAGGAAGTTTTGAGAGCAGCTGGCTATAATATAGCAACAAGAGGTAGCAAGAAAAACTGAGGCTTGATGACTTTTCTGTAAACTTGTGGGTTTCTTGAACCAGAGGTGAGACAACAGTTCAATTTGCATTTTGGAATCTGTATTACCAAAGTCTTTAGATTAAAAAAGCTTGTACTCTTTGTTAGAACTTCAAATCAGCTTGGGAAGTTTTGTTTTAAAATATGGTCCTATGTCAGCCAGAATGTATAGGCTTAATAGAAAATAATCGCACCATGAATTTCTCCAACTTTCACTGTGCACTGTGAATTCTAATGACAGCCTTTTCATCTTAGGAATGTATTGGTCAGGATATTAACTCTGATGGTTTCTATAGCTGATCTGCCATGTTTCAGATGAACAAGGTGTTTTAGCAGCAAGATTTTTTATTGCCAGAATTTCAAATATTCAGATGATTTCTGAATTGAAAGATCTTTGAAATAAAATATTTTCCTAATAGTTTTGAAGATTCTGTATTTCAAAGTTGTAGGAAAAACGTTTTTAAAAGATGAACTCCTCACTTCCCCAGAGATAAATACAATTTTTTTTTAATCTCTTTTTTTAATTAGGTTTTTTTCGCGTAGAGAGAATATGATATTTATATTTCTATATATAATAAATAGTTAGATAATTGATCTTTTCCAAGAACAAGTTCTGCTCAGTTTATCTCACTTCATTGATTGAAGTTATAGCTCTTACTTTTGGAATCTGATTTAGGACCGGAACAAAGCATAAACCTGGCTTCAATGATTCTTAGAACAAATCAGTGCCCTAGAAAGCATGGAGACTATGTGAAGATGAAAATAAACCAAATCCTCAGTAAAACTGAGTGTTGCTTTTGTACATCTTCAAAGTAATTTGGTCCCAGATAGAGGAAGACTTAAGTTGTTACTCTCTTCTTTTTACTTACATGACCTCAGT
>NW_009722599.1:2592-8498 GCF_000703405.1 Apaloderma vittatum
CATCTCATAGCATTTCATGTCTGCTGTGAGGTGTTAAAAGAGGAGGAAAGGGTGGAACCGAGCATTTTAAAACCGCAGAAGTTATTGACTCTTTTAGGAGCTGTGCAAGAGCCACAAAAGTCGGCAGTGCTCAGGAAGGATCCAGGCAGCTCTCTGTGGAGACCTGTGATTGAGTTTCTCTTTCATGAGGGGGATGTGATGGAGAGACCAAGAGAGAGCATGAGACAGAGACATGGAAGCGGTAACACAGATCTGGAGAGCTCTGAATGCAGAGCAGGTAATGTGGGCAGCTCTCTCCTGAGTTATCTGACTAGAGACAGGAACATAAATGTTAGGAAAAGTCACTCAAGGAAATATTCATGGAGAGAGAATGCAAGAATGAAGATTTTGGCTATTTTTCCTTCCTATGTGTATAAAATGGATAGAGAAAGCTGTTAGGGAAGTGCTGACAAAGCTATATGCCTCAAGCAAAAATAAAACTTTTTTTTATGGTATTGGAAGAAAAAATCATATCTATAATTATACCATGATCTAAGATACACTTGATTGTGCAACTCTTGTTCGCCAGATTAATACAGTATGTTTGCTGCCTCTGGGTATCTCACCATAGGCTGTGGTCCTGTGGCTCCATGTTGACGGCACTTGTCTCTCTCCACTGAGTTTCTGAGATCATGGAAATGCATTTAGCTCTTCAAATGTCCTCTGGGGTCCTTCATGTGCCTCTGCCCTCTCATCAGTTAAAAGACTTGCTGAAAACAGCTGGTAGGAGAAGAATGCTCCTCTTCTGTGCTCATCTTCGACAGAAATGTAGGAAACTGTAATTAAAACTCATCTAAAGTGTTACACCACATTTCAGTGAAAAAAATATAAAAAACTTCTTCACAAAATTGAAAAACTGGATAGAAATTGCTTTAGACAGCTGATGAAAATAGTGTTTGTAAAAAGACAACTACACAGGATGAAATTGCAAGGTAGAGAGAAAGCTTTCATTGTTGTGCATGAGGTCTTTTGGGCAGAAATGGGTCAAATCCTAAAAATTAGATTCAGGTCTCATATGAGAACCAGGCATTTTCAGGCATTCTTAAAGATCAAGCTCCTTTCCGGCTGCAGTATCATCATCTTCTGTACCCGAAGGCAGAGCTGAGAAGCAGGATTGCACCAGTTTCACTGGATGGTAGCCACAGCGTGGCTGGGGGTTGGAACTCAAAACCAGGCTGGATGAGGCTTTGAGCGATCTGATCTAGTGGGAGGTGTCCCTGCCCATGGTGGGGCGGTTGGAACTAGATGATCTTTAAGGTCATGTCCAACTCAAGCCATTCTATGATCCTATGAATTAAAAAGCAAATGCCTCTGATTCACAGTTGCTTCCTCTTGTCGCCCAGCAGTGGAGCTCAGTGAGAAAATAAGATCTTTCCATAACCATTTGCTGCCTCAGAATGAGAAAGTAGCTCCGAGTGCCTCGAATATTGTTGCTGCCTTGCAACATCAAGTAGCATTCCAGTGTACTCATTTATAACCGATGGGAGGAAGCAAAGAGATAAGAATAAGCTCTAATATTTTATTACCCTTTCCCATCTGATTAATCCAATTTAGTCTGAGGAATGTAAAGAAGGAAAATAGCAATTCTTCGTACTCCATTCTCAGTGTTCATTACAAGTGCCTAATGAATGTTAATGAATTAATTTTCAGGCACCTTTCTGAAGCACCTGACCTGCCCACACTGAGAAAGGGAGGGGTAAAATGACTAAATAGTGTAGGTCTCAAGTTAATAGTTTTTATATACCTGTTACTCACTTTGCATGCAGCTAAAAACATTCAGCAATTAAGTCTTTGTCAGAAATCATGGAAATTGAAATAATGGAAACTGTCTCCTAGTGCTTTAAACACAAGAAGAAACCCAATCTGTGCATTATACTTTCCTTGGTCCAGTTTCAGAACGTAGAATTTTTTTTTGCTTTAAATTTTTAAAATTCTAATTAGTACTATATTCTACATTATAGGAACACTTAGAAATTAATGTAGGTTAGAAATACTAGTATTTTAAAAATAAGCCTCTGCTAGAAAATTGCTAGATTTAGTGTGGCAAATCTGTGGCATAATATATTAATTTATTCTCACGCTTTTTGGATACTGCTAATATATACATACATTTATATATAAAATATATATATACTTGCAATGTCAGAACGTGTGGTGACACCTGACTGAATTAATCTCCTTCCTCTTATATTTTGCTCATCGCTTGGTTAAGACAGAAATGCACAAAAAACCATACACCTCTGCATTGAATTAATAATAGAAATAGTACACAGACATGACAGTTAAAGAACTTTAAACTAATAAAAATAATTAATAACTTCAAAAACCCACAGTAAACATATTCCATTAATTAACAGAATATGCCAAGAGTTCTTATATAACTACAAAGCTCTGGAGATATAATGTAATTTCATGCTAACTCTTCTTGCACTGCTTATTGCTTTAAAGTAACTGTATCCCTGAAAGTATTTAAGAGAGCAATTGCTCTTGGGAATGTAAAAATCCTTAGATGTTTGCATCTAAATAAACTGGCAGACCCATTAAAATAAAGATAAAGGCACATTATCAAACAAGAGGTAATTAGAGTAGTGATTCTTTCTGCATGAACAAAATCCCCAAAAAGTATTAATTAATGATTAATATCACCTGAGATTAAGATGAGCCGATATTAAATGTAAGTGCTCAAATTCATGTTATATAGTATGTATTTTGCCAATTAAACAGCTCAGACTCATGCAAGAGTTTACAGACAGGTACTATAATGATTTTGCACCAGTAAAACATAGGTTTATATATTTTGAACCCCTGGGCTACACTTTATTGCTTTTCTCAGTAGAGAATTAGAATAAAAAAAAAATTTGGACTCCAGAAAGATTATCAGACCTCATTTTGCTTTGCTTAAGCACAGACACAAGAAAACAGAGCAAGGTCAGGAGGGCTCAGCAATGAATCATAGACTGGCCTAGGCCGGAAGGGACCTTAGAGATCATCTAGTGCAACCTCCCTGTCATGCTCGGGATCTTCGCAGCATTTCCTTCCTGCCCCAGCACAGGTTGGAGCTGCATAGGGCTCACTGTGGGAGCTGTACACATCTTTCAAATAGCTGGAAGCTGCACCTAAAATCACAGTCATCTTGTTTGTTTCCTACTAGTTGTTAAAATATTTTGCTTCAGATTTTCTAGCTTTTCTTGGCAAAAACACTAGATGTATAAGTGCTCCCTTTTTTGGGGGTGGGGAAAGAAAATAAATTATTTGCATGAGTCACACCATTCTGGGTTTCTCAAACTCATTAAACAATTGCTGATTGTGGCCTAAGGGAATTATCTAAGATGGCAGTGGCACCTCATGCTGATGGCCATATTTTCATGGTGCTGTTTATTCTTGTTAGCCATAGATGAACTACAAACATTTTTCCAGTTTGAACATTCCGGTATTTTGATCAGGGAAACAAATCCCGCAAAACATCTGCAGTGATTTCTGCTGATCCCCAGCGCTTCCTTCATCCAGCCTGCATGGCTTCACCTGCCATCTCCTTTCCCAGCTTATGGACATCCTTCTTTTGGCTTTGCCTGGAGCCAAGGGAAGCAGAAACATGAAAACAAACAATGGCCAGGCCAGGAACACCCAACTGGTGCACGCTGGCACCTCCACTTAGCAGAGTCAGCTCTGGATTAAGGACTGCAGAGAAATCAACTATTTGGATCCATTTCTGGGTTTATTTCACCTAGGTTTTTCTTCAGCTCTACTATTACCCCTGGCTGCCTTATTTCTGGGCACTGATCCAGGGACTGTATTTGCTGTTTGAGGCATGGACTGCATGTAAAGCTCTAGGGCAGTAGCAACTTAAAACCACGATGCCATCTGACCGATGGAGGAAGATGGAAATCCACACTGTGCCTGGGTGGATTATTTTCATGTACTGAAACAACACTGCACAATAAATCTGAAGCTTGGTGCGTTTAATTTTGTCTGACAATCCTTGAAGTCCATTCAGTCAAAGGAGCACTGGGGCAGCTCGGCTGATGTCCTAACCTCTCCTACTTAGGCAGCAGTTGCTGTTCACGCTCTATACCACAGTAATACAATTGGAAAGGCTGTCCTGGCTCTGAGACCAGATAAGCTGTAAAATGGGCCCAATAGTGAAAATTTTGTGACTAATAAAAAACCAATCTCTGTGATAAATCATTACTGCTCTGAAATTGTAGAGAAGACATGACCATGTGAACATATTTCTGCCACAAATGGCCACTCACAAGGTACAGAAAGGTTGCCCATCATGGTTAACACATCAAGGAAACCCTGTGCCACCTAACACAGTGATCTCCAGGATGGGAGATCACTCTCAGATGCTGGCTGTGCCTGCACACCTCTCCCTCCTCTTGGCACTTGTGAGCTCCTAACATGGGCATGGGAGGCTTCAGGAGGGCATGGGACCGAGTAAACAGATGGGCAGAAGGATCAACACACCAGAGAAATGGGATGTGGTTCAGGGATTAAGTAACTGGCCTGAATTCTCACCCAGGAATGTCAGTACAGCACTTTAGGCTGGATGCTGGTGCATGAGGTCAAGGGATATCCTATCGTCTCACAACTGCAGCACAGGGCGTGATGAATTAGGCACTTAGCATCTACACGGCATTTATATGGTCAGAGCACTGTCCTGACATTACCTAATCAAACAGCACAGCACTCCTCAGAGGGAAGTATGGCCTTCTCTTCACTGACAGGAAAACAGATGGGAAAAATTTTGTTTTGGCCATCATCAGCAGAATGAGGATTCTGCCAGGATCTCCCAGCCCAGTGCTTATTTCTGCTTATTTCTTTAAGCTTATCTATACAGAAAGCAGTGTGTGCTAGTCTGTAGTTGCCAAAGGGGAAATTTTGTTCCCAGGGACTTGTTCCTTTGCAAGTCAATTTCCATTGCCCGCAAGAAACATTTATTGACCTCAGTGAGAGACAAATTTGTCCCTGAATTCTCTAACTGTACTCCTGTCCATCCCTTCTGTTCTGCACAGGTCTGTGTGTGATCACCACATATCAGAGGCACTGATTTTTATCTGCGCTCAGTTCACAGAAAAAGTTAAGATGCTTCTCCAAGCATTTCTCCCTCACTGCCACTGCAATGCCAAACAACTCAGTAGACTTTTGTAGTATTTGGTTTCAGTACCTACAGATAGACATGAAAGCAGTTTTAAATGGAAACATTTCCCTTTCGGGGGGAATTTTGGAGCCAAAAGCACAGTCTCCCTGTTGGGCCCTCTTTCATTGTGACGGTTGGCCAAGCTGACAGAACCACATCATGCTGCAAAACCAGGATCTGCAAGGAAGGAGTCTCTGCAGCCACAAAGTTGTTTGCTTGCTGATGCTGCTAGTGCTGTGCTGATGGCACCGCAGCCAAGGACCTGGTGTATGCTAGGACGGAGCTACCTGAAGCCAGGCTGGGATGGAGAGCACAAGGAGCCCCATGATTGCCCCGAGCTCCCCCTGTGCCTTGTGCAACAGTCATCCTCTCTGCTGGCTCCAGGGACATCTGAAGCCTTCACAGCATGGACACATCTATGTATTCCACCGCCTCCTCAGGAATGTCTCATAAACCAGCAATCATTAAGAAAGCATTTAAGGGGAATTTCTGTCCTTCTAGCATTTCAGCACCAGAAGGCAGTTGTGGGAAAGAAAGGACACAAACTTTTTAGAAACTATTCCTCCCACCCACAGATTCCTTCCCGTGGAGTAAATGGGCAGAGACCAGTCCTTAACATGGGAGATAATGATCAATATTTAGCTAGGATGATTGATGAATACTATATTTATTATGTGAGTTTGTAAAGGTGCTTCAGTCCCTGTATTTAACTTCTCACTTTTAATAC
>NW_009722599.1:8529-12650 GCF_000703405.1 Apaloderma vittatum
AAAAGCCTCCTCACACTCTGTTCTTTTCTGTAACAGGCAAACTATAATGTTCTTTGCTCTCATGCTGCTTCATTTTCAAACACAGCACATGTAAACAAATTTAGCGATAAATTATGCATAAGTGTAATAGCAACAAATATTTCAGGGAGCTAACTGGCAAGTTTATTCTGTGAATATGAATGATAAATAATTGCTATATTCGCTTAAACTAGCTTGACTGTATATTTAAAATATTTGGCATTCCACACCTCTTCAAGTCAATGACAAAAGTCTCTGCACTATCAGTGGGTCTCAGCTTCTATCCACAGATGGAATGAATTAGCCATCTATTAATTCATTCAGAGGATAAAAATTAAAATGTAATTGATCTTCCCTAATGCTTTATACTGATTCACCTTCCTTGTCATATACATCTTATGTTGATGAGAAAACATATAGTTTTTTCTGCTATAAGGTCTAAGAGAGGACTGCTGCATCCAGTGTTTGAATTATAATTTCTCAGTATAATGCCAGTATCTGAATTACACATTTTTTTTTTCTGAAAAACTCCTTGAAGTTTTATTACCCATGGTACAACCACTAGAACACTCCACCAAACCCAGTCTTTATCTCCTATGAGAAACCATTTATCCCTTCTCTCATCTGCCAACAGACATCTGAAGATGCACTGTAGAGACATCACAGAGTGCTGCTGCAGAATGGGTCTGTAATGGGGATTTGTTTACTGTCTCCCATCCCGAGACCGGCACCTCACTCAGCTGAAGGAGGCTGGCTACATAAACATCCCAGGCTGGAGAACAGCCAGGAGTCCATCTTTTGCTGCTAGTGGAGTCTATGAGCAACTTAACTTGCTGTTGCACTGAGGGTCAGCAGCCACATTATCAGAGCTGAGCAGACTCTCAGCCTGGGGCCAGGTGTTATTCCACCTTTCCAACACACATAGACCATGTGACACCACCAAGAAAAGCATCACCTGTGCAAAACCTTTTTCTTTCCCAGACAGAACTTTCTTTTTAATGAAGGGCTAATGCAGGTACATAGCAACTGACCCACTGTAAGTGATGAGTGACAGCAGTACTATTTCCATGCGTAGGAGTTGATTATCTGATTAGGCAGCTTAAAGAGCCCCTCTCAGCTCACTGAATAACCTTAATTTCTTGGAAGTGAATGAAATGACATCAATGTGTCTCTCAGAAAATGAAGAACTGAATGCATGGCTGAGAAAAAATTGTGTGTTTTTTCTGTACATGACACTGGGAAGGACTCTTTCTGTTCAGGCCTGCAATCATTTTCTTAAATGATACTTGAATTAGTTAATAGTGAAATGTATAGGAGCAGCAGCTGCAGGCTTCCTTCATCATGAGGGCTTCCTCCCATGGGAGGAAAAATCCTATAGTTCAACATAAATGAAGACCACAAAAATAGGCTTGTGTGTTTGAGGCATGGAGGTATTTTATGGATTAGCGTAAGGTTTGAAGACAAGTGGTCTCAGCAACAGACTGAACAAGTGTCAGACATACATACAAGAATAGCATTTTCTAAAGGCCATATTACAGAAGATTAGAGACACCTTCCAAAAACTCTCATGAGGCAAACCTCATATAGTTGAATATGAAAGTTTCATTAGTGTTATCTAACAAAATGATAAGTTTCTACTTAAATATGTCTTTGCCTTTATCTTGGTGTAACCTAGATAATGATCCAGCACAGCAATTCTTCCACAAGTGATGCTCCAGGGTATGAACCTGCCTGGGTGCAGGTCTACCCTCTTTCTACTATATGCCCTTCACAGCTGGGAAAAAATAGCACAATCTTTTTTTTCTAGCACCTCTGAACTTCTGGAGAGGTTTGGTTTTATCCCAGCACCAACTAGGGTAGACCTTCACTACAGTAAAAGAGGGACTTGTCCATCTGATGCACCCTGATGAGGCTGCACCTCAAATCTTGTGTCCAGGACAACAAAGCTGGTGAAGGGTCTCAAGAACACTTGATGGAATTGGGAAAAAGAGGCTCAGGGGAGACCTTATCGCTCTCTACAGCTACCTGAAAGGAGGTTGTAGCAACGTGGGGTCAGTCTTTTCTCCCAAGTAAAAAGTGTAAGACAAAAGGAAATGGCCTTAAGCTGGGCCAGGTGAGGTTTAGACTGGACATTAGGAAAAATTTCTTCACCAATAGGGTTACCATCAAGCACTGGAACAAGCTGCCCAGGGAAGAGATTGAGTCACCATCTCTAGACACATTTAAGAGATATAATTTACTGGTGGACTTGGTAGTGCTAGTTTAGAGTTGGACATGATTATCTTAAAGGTCTCTTCCAACGTAAATGATTCTATAAGAATGGAGATTTGCCAGTGAGTGCCGTGTCAGCCTAAAGGCCAAAAAAAAGGAATGGGATGAATAGCAAATAACTCACATTATCCAGGCCAAAGCAAACTGCAAAGTAACTGGTGCATTTTCTATGCAAAATATTTGATATCTCTGGATTTACATACTTGGTTTTTTGCTATTTGCCTCTGGGAATTGATGACTACACCCAACCTAAATCAGATACTCCTTGTATTCTTGCTTTGTAAATGATTCACCACTGATAACTTTTATCAAAGCTTAGTAAAATTAAGTAGCAGTTTGTTATGCAGCCATGTATCAAGATAAGAGCTACATATTGATAGCTTTCTCCAGATTCGCACCTCTAATTTAGAATTGGGAAAAAAGAGAAGGAAATTACTCAAGGTCACAGACAAAGCAATTTTTACACCTTCAGGCTTTCAAATTATCAAGATTCCTCCTGCACCTTAAAGAACCCTAAGTCCCTTCTAATATTAATGCCTAGCTGCTATCTTAATTCTCTTTCTTTATTTTTTTGCCAGATGCAAATTAGTGCCTCACACTCTAACACCTGTAACACATTTGAGCCATAGAATATGCTTTAAAAAGATACTAGATCCTGATCTGGAGACTCATAGGAGTGGAATAGCTGCAGCAGACCCATGCTTATTAAAACTGAAGCTAGCACACAAAAAAATTGCAAAATTCATAGATCATTTCCTTTTTATTATATCAGAAGTCGGAGGCATATCAAACATCGGAAATAATCTGCAGTGATTTCAAAAAAAAAAGAAAGTAAAGAATGGGTGTCTGCACATTGTTTTGCAGCTTCTAATTCTAACAAGTCATTATTGAGATTTACCCAAGGGCACTAGGTTGTAAACTGAGCAAATGAGATGAAATGTGGTTATGTGACATGAAATAACTTTCAAGTTTGTCGTAACATTTTAGATCTTTAATATAATATGGAATTTCCAGAGCTGATTTTTTTTTTTTTTTTTACATCTTCGTGTGTGTATTATTGCCCTAATAATTTTAGTTCATCAAAAAAGAATAAGTCTGCACACTTTCAGGGCAATATAAATGTTAATTGGAATTAGATAGACAAGATCACACAAACCCACTACTGCCCTTAAGATTTTAATGGACAAGAGGTCACTCAGTTTCCTCCAGACCAGACTGTCATAGGAAACGACACACTTGTAGACATATCTGCCTTCTTCAGAGACTTGCTGGGGAAGAACACTTCACATGAAAGCATACCAATCTGTGCTTCTTTTGTTGCACACCAGAGTAAAAAACTTTAGAGAAAGTGCTTCACAGCTGTTTTGACAAGAGAGGCAAGAGTGTATCTAAGTAACAAGCAGCTCATGAATAAATCCCCCTCCTGGTAGACATGGACCTTTCAACTTGGAGTTTCTGAGCTTGATCAGTCAAAATCTCTATTCACCATATTCAGCTTGAGGGTAAGAAGGGGAAAGGTTGCAGCTTCCTACTTATTCTGGAATCAGTCCCCAAATTTTCATTCTCACTTCTTCTACTGAACTAAACAAATATTTCCAACACAGAGATGCCTTTTTAGATTGGTAGATATCCATTAAAATGATGCTTTTGAAAAAGTACTGCGCTGCAATAAAAGCATTTGCTAGAATGTTTGCTGCAATAAAAGCATTTGCTAGAATGTTTCCAGGAAACGCTACTGATTAGCTGGCAAAATACCAAACTTACTTTTTAGAAGAGGAACATAATGATTAACATGCAATTTTACTGTTAAAAAAGAGATTTTTTTTTTTTTT
>NW_009722600.1:0-33739 GCF_000703405.1 Apaloderma vittatum
CCGGGGGCAACTTCGTCGCCGCGGTCAAGTGGAGCTCAGCGCACGGTGGTGTCGTGGGAGCTGCTCATGGTAACCACCTCTGAAATCCTTAGCTTCTTCGGTCTGATGTTGGCCTGTGGGTTTGGGTTTGTTCGTTTTTTGTTCCTTCTTAAATTATTGTCGTTATTTTGTTTCCTACACCTGAAGCCATGAGAGAAAAGAGAGAGACACGGTGCCAGCACCGGGAGTGAACGCACAGGTCGGGGCTGTGTGTTTGATCCGAAGTGACTGACGCCACCCCTCGGAGGGCTCCGGGCCACAGGGCCTGCGACAGCCCGCCACTTCCAGCCTGGGCCGTGGCACAGCTGAAACAAGCTTTCTGCAAAATCACAGAATTTAAGGGTGGGATGCTTGCTATCCTCCCAGTATGATGAAGTGGCAGTCACCCTCCTGCACGGGGGAAGATACTTGGCACAAAACTGTCTTTAAAAAGTGACAACTTTTGGGATTCTTTATGTCTCATTGTGCGTCACGTAAGTATGAATTTAGACATACATCCTTTTGGGAAAATTTCTTTTAAAATAATGACTTTTTTTACTGTAGCAAGTTCCCTATTTCTTTTTTTAACTGAAATTTCTGTAGAACAAAAAAATGAGGAACCTGATTAGTAATTTGCTAAATTTTGCATTTTTGCATAGAGTATGTTATTTGCTCCTTCTATTTTTACCATGTCAGCTTAATTTTCTGGTTACCTAATGAGACAGCAAAATAAAAAGTGCCATCAAAACTTCATTGGGACTAATCTGGAACCGTTCAGCTTCAGACGGGTTCCTCTGGTGGCAGCTGTCAGACAAGCTTCAGCACAACCATAATGATAGACATATGCTTTGCTGTGGGATTCTGAATCAAGGAAAGCAGCAGCTTGATAAATGTTTGCAATGACAGAATGTGTAAAACTGATGTGTCTGCGTGTGTGTCAAATACAGCAAAGAGACTCCTCTCTCAGGAAATAATGAGATGAGACAATACCACCAGAACTCTTGCATCTGAAATAATGAGAAGTTAATGGACAGTTACCACGGTACAGCTCCTCTACAATATTTTGATATTTACGATTCTGAATTAATTTCCCACACCATATTCTTAAGGTCAACTTATTAAATTGTTAACAAGTTTACTACTGAGGAATCTTCTATAATGTGTCCTGTTACAGAAAGCCTTCTGAGAAATATGTTTGGCTTTGTTGGTCAACATTCTTTTGACAATGATTTAGTCTGTCAGGGGGTTGTTGAAGGATGTTAAGTAGAAGATACCTCTGGTGTTCCAAAATGAGCAGCAGCAGTGCGGGAAGTAACCAACGGGCCTGATCCAGAAGCCCTTAGTGGAAAAAGTCTTTGAGACAAAAGCATATCCCATTTGTGACTGACATATGATTTAAATAATGTCATCAGGGATAATGTAATGTTTCTGCTTTTTAAAATGTTTCATGTCATACGGTGGCAACCTGCTTCCTTTCTTCAATATTAAGTTACATTAAGAATGTAGCATTACAGAATTCAGGACTTCTTTAAAAGAGAGTGCTTCACTAAATAGTCTTTCAAATCTGTGTTCGGATCAGACCTGCTTAAAATGACTAGTAATGGAGAGCGTTTTGTTGGTAGCAGCAGAGGGGAACCGACAATGTTGCAGAGTGCAGAACGTCCACTTTCAGGATAGAATAAGGGGCTTGCATGTTGCTAAGCAGTGATGGCCTTTCACGCTAAGTAAGTGCCAAGGTGAAGATGAAGTATTGACACGAGTATTGAAGCAATGTGTTAGATGGTTTATGGCACAAATTTAGCCTGACTTAGAACTAGAGAACCGTGCCTATCAGAGCAGGTGTATCTGGTGGAAAATAGCCTTATAATTATTGATGTAATGATTTCTAAGCTGGACCGCTATGGAAACATTTTTCTCCAGTTGGATGACAAACTGAATTTACCCAGCATCTATGTTGTCTGGTCTAGCCAGACTATTCTGGGTTCTTACTCCGTACTCCAGGCATGACTTGTGCTGAAATACCAAAAGTTTTACCACTTGCTTCAGTGTGAGCCCACAAGTAATTCAGGTTTTAAGCAATGGACCATAGATCAGACAGTGCCAGCACCATGTCAAGGCAGTGATTAAAAAAAACAAACAAAAAAGTAGTGGCTACAGCCCATTCACCTTGTGTGGTATCTGTATGACTACATTTAAAGCATGAAAGTGCACAGGTTAAAAATATGCAGTCAAAATTAGTTACATACCTGACATGAGAGAGAGATGTATTCAAGTTAAAACCCACAATATCAAATTCTAATGAAATCTTAATCTGTGAGCATTGTACCAAAAAAAAAAACCCGCAGAAAATCAGAAATTTACGGTACAAGGTAAGTAAAAAGTAACATTTCAGAATATAAAAACTATTTAATGAAAGATTATTTCTCTCTAAAGCTTTTAAATAGTTCATTGGAAAAAGAGGGCATATCCATCATAGCTGTTTCATATTCATCTCTAAATAGCTAAATCATATGATAGCTTTTCAATTGAAATCGTTAAACTTTTATAGTAATATGGCATTTAAATATACATGTGACCTTTCTGATGTATGGGTAGAGCGTTACAAAAATATATTGCTTACATCTCAAGAATTTATTTCTAGTCTGCAAATTACACTCTGTAATAAAATTAACTTTTAATTTTGCATTCACAAAATACATTTTACACTTTTAGCTGTTTCCAATCAACTAGAACAGCTGTTCATTTTATAAAATTAAATGATTAATATTCTTTTTAATTATACATTTGAGTACATATACTGCTCAAGGTCAATTCATTTCTGAATTTTAAATCTTAAATGTCATTGGTATAATAGACACATCATAGAAGCTAATTCACCTTGTATTTAAATTAATTAATCTCTACCAAAAAAGGGGGATATGTTTTGAAAACTTGAGATTTGTCATGTGTTCTGTGTTGAAAAGTGACTTTTACACTTGGACAAACTTTTAAAGCAGAGAACATTTAGAAAAACCCCGAACAACCAACATTGTTCTTCAGATAGTGTGATTTTTTAACATGTTATTGGTCAAATTATTTTTAGTTAAGGGCCAAATAGAATAAGACTTTCATCTGGGAGAAGGTTGTGGAATTCACCTTTTGGTCCTCATGGATCAGATTCTCACTGCAATAATCCAACAAATTTGTAAAGTTACATTTCATACTCCCTCAAATACTATTACAGAAGAAGTCGGATGAAGTTTTTTTAAAGTATATATGAAGATGTCCTTCCTAAAACCGTAATTATGTAATTCTTTCTATACTAAATTATAGATGCATTTCTGAAAGAAGTATTTAATCTTAATTTATTTGCAGGTTTTGAGATTGCATACTGAACTATTTCAGTTTGTGAATTCCCACCTATGTCTAACACTAGTCTTGAATACGGAAGAAATAGGGAATATAAAATGCCAATGCCTTGAAACTCTTAGCTGAAAGATTTTACTGTGATATTGAAGGATTTTAGCAGACCACTCAAATGTGAGAAACAAAAATATAATGCCTAGCTTATTGTCAGATTTAGGTTTGCTGTAGAATCTTCTTTTCTCTTTTTTTACTTTCTCCAATTATTTTATGTTTTTTATGAGATTCTTGTGAATCCTCTGGCAAAGGTGGAGGGTCTGCTGCTCTGCCAAATGATGAAGTTAACTCAAAGATCTCTTAGATTTTCCTGTCAAACCTTTTAGAATATTTACCAAACAGGCTCCTTGAGTCTTCAGGACTACTGAACTTGAGAGCAAAGATTTCCTCCTCCAGAGGGATTGCCTAGCAGGTATCTTCAGTGACTTTGCATTTTAACAGCAGCCAAGCCACCAAGGACTGGGAAACATTCAGCAACCAGCAAGGCTCATCATTGTCAGGTAAGTGTTAATGTCAGCATAGAGGAGAAGGACCCAAGGCTGTGGGCTGATGGAGTTAAGTCTTGATCAGAGAAAATCAGCAGAAGCATGTGTAATTCAAAGGGTCTTTTAAATAATTTTACAGAGTTTATTCCCTGTTAATATTTACTCCCAACTGATTTGAAGTTATGCAGATGTTTCATTATGGATAATGAAAACCACAGAAAACATGTGTTTTGACCTTGTGACTGTGACAAATCAGTGGGAGATTACAGATAGTGAATTTTGGCCTTTGACCTGGAGGCCATCAATTCTGTTTTTCTTCTCATCATCTCTTAATTTTTTTGAGGTACACATTTACTTAAGTACACAGAAAAAAACAGCATGTCCCTGACCCAGATCTGACGATTACATCAGCACTTAACCGCCTTAACGGGAGCCCAACCTGAGGCAGCACAAAAACCTGTGTGTGCTCACCGAGAAAGATTACGGATATCTGCTCGGGGGGGTGTAGGTACATCGTAGGCGTCCGTCTTCTCTTCAGGCAGAGGCCAGGAGCTTTTGAAGAAGTGGTGAGTTCGTATGGAGATGTGAATGAAGAGGGTATTCACTGAACAATCTAAGGGCACTCTTTAACAGTGCAGGGGCATTGCACAAGAGCCTCTGAATAGGTTCAGATTTCTCCATTAGTGGTAGTAAAGCTAGAATTTCCTTTCAAAGGAATCATCAAAGGAATCATCCTTATCAAAGAGATCATAACAATCCAGTTTATGATGTCTGATCCCCTTTAGCTCTACCTAAGCAAGGAACAGTTTACCAGTGTAGAAATACTGTACGCTAGAAGCCATTTTCACGTGTGCATCAGGGTAGCGACCCTTCCCATCCTGAAATTTTGCCTCCCCTCCTCTAGAGTAAAAAAGAAGCTATAACCGCAAAAGTGATATCTTATCTGTCATGCTGGTGCAGATGTCTGAGGGTTACGGTTTTTTCTCCCCTATGACTGGCACAATTGTGCCTGCAGCAGCATGTGGTCAAAGCCTGTTTTACCTTGTCCTCAAGTGAGCACAGACTTTTTATGCTTTGGACTTGATTGTTTTCTCTAGCCTAACAATGTAACATAGCCTTTGCCTTAAGGTAGGAACCTCCATCTAGCTCATCTTAATCCCCCTTCTCCAGGGCACCCACCACTGGCTTCTGCTGGCCATTGATGTAGTACTGAGCAAGTAACTCACTTTGGGCAACATCATAATTTACCCTTCCTGTCAACCTATCCCATCACAAAAGGCAATCTTTTTTACATTTGTAATTTCCTGTTGCTGCTGAATCACAGTCTTTTACCTTGACAGTGACCGAGGTGTTCCAAGTACTGCATCACCATAGCATTTAGTATAGTTATTGTGGTGATATTACATCACCATAGCATTTAGTTTTATATATTCTATAGGGGGAAAAATAAAAAATAAAAAAACACTTTTTCTTCGGAGATACATATATTTGAAAATGAAAAATAATGCTCAAGTACCATAAACTGGTATTTTTCACAAGATAAATGTTTCTATTTACAGAAACACATCACCAGCTTCATCGGAAACCATACTGTGTGCCTGCATTTTTGTATTTTTAAAAGGTAGAGTTGTCTGCAAACCCAGTATATTCATACTATCTTTGAGTCCCTGTTCTTATAGTGGTACTGAGCTGCTTAAACAAAGTTCCAGTATTAAGCTATATACTACTCAAAACCATTTTTCATTTCCCTTTTTAACACGAACCAGCCATCACAGGGCACGCTTTCAAAACAGGCTCTAATTACAAAGCAGGTTTAAAGAAACTTTATTAGACAAAAGCCCGTATCTTCACTTGGGGTCATAGCCCACATGCTTTATTCAGGATCAGATGGCGTGCCTGTGATCTCCACATGCAGATCTCTCATCTCTGTGGAAAGGAGATGTCAGTCACGCTGCTACATTCCCCCTTATTTTAGACAGCTCTCCACAAGTCTAGAATGCACATGTGAAGAAGAGAAAGGAAATACATGCTATTCACTCATTAAAGATTAGACAAGAAAGATAACACAGCCTGAGAGTGTCAGGTGGTCTCTCAGCTGCCAAATATTAATTCCAAAGGAGTGTGAAAACAGCTTCATTTCTGCCCCTCACATCTAAATAAGTTGCTTTCCTTCTGACCAGGAACAATGGTACTGCTTTGCTTTTGTTGAACCCTACAAAGAACAGCCAAACACTTGACATCTTCTTACTTTAGATGTTATAAAATATTGCTCGTTCACCTTAGTAGCCCAATGTAGGAGACCCATTCTTCTCAGCATTACCTGATCTTTCAGTGGTGTCAGCTCCACTGTTAATTTGCTCTGAAAGAAATGAAAGAAATAGTTTTTAAGCAGGCAAAGATTACACTTTTATATTTTCCAAAATATTAACCAAATCTTCTTATGTGCCTACATGAGACCTAAGGCTATGTCTGAGCTTCTTAATAAAATACTTGAATAAATTGTATAATGACACTGAGAAGCTACTTGCAAAGTAATGTAATCGAGGCTATGTTCAGTGCTTGAACAGTTAAGTTAGAGAGACCAGAACCAATCTTGTTAGGGGAAGTGGAATCTTTGTAGCACTATTTAAAAGTGGGCAGAGCAGCTCAGTTAATGCATGTAAACACTGAAACTGGAACTCTGCTACCCCGATGAGATCTTGGATATATAGAGAACAACACTAAACATGTTCAGTGCATCCCAGCAGTCCACAGGGAAGTGGTTTTTTCTTATCGGAGGAAGAGCTTGTAAAAGTTTTTCCACAAAGAGAGAAGTTCATGTATCTGAAGATCATTACTCTTCTGTTAATGAGGAGGGTGAGGCAGAAAACAAAGCAGCTAGGGAAGCTTCCCTTTTCATGGGCCACATTTGCTTACACTCACAAGTATCAGCACTAAGAATAAGTCCTTGTTCCTTCTCTACCCCTCTGAATGCAGAGAGGAGACACAAGATCTAAGAATTCTTAGAAGCCTATTTTGAAATACCTCAGTATGTGTGAAGAAGAAAGTTTCCTAAGCTAAATGCAGTGACTGCAGTGACTGAAATCACTGAGACTTAAATGCAGGAATTACCTTCTAGCTTTACCATTCAATTATTTTTCTCATTAGAACCACGGTTTTAATCAGCTAAGAAATATTAAATAGCCAGTAAAGCAGAATAGTATGTTACATTAAAATAATTCTTTATACAGTGCCTAAGTACATTAGAACCTCATTTGGCTTTTTATTAGATGCATTCATTCATCCTAGACTTAATTTAAAATCGGTTTCAGGTATCAGCTATAATACACAGATCTGCACACTGATCTAGATGTTAGAACCTCTGCCACTGAGCGTATTCAAGAAAGGGGAAGGAGGAGGGTAAGTTTAGGCCTGTTTTTAATAAGATGCAGCAATTAGATATTGTGAATACTCAGAATGATGTATTAGAAACATACAATTATTTGGTTTGTTCAGTTGCTTTTCAATACACTTGAGAACCAACTCCTAATTAAGATACACACACTATCAAAGATGAAAACCTTAGATGGTGGTAAAAACAATTAGAATGATGATGTAGGCTTAGATTCCCCATGGTTTTTGTACAGATCTGCAAGACAGTGTGGGGTACAGGAATGTGGAATTCGCTTTCTCTGCACAAGTCCAGAAACAGCTGCCGTACCTGTGTGCGCTACAGGGATATGAGTCACCCTGGAGCAGGTGGGATGCTCCGGGACATGGCTCTGTTTTCCCTGAGCTGATTGGGTACTCCGACAGCAGGAGCCTTCCTCTTCAAGGGGACTGCTGCAATTATCCATTGCCTCTGGGTAAGAAGTTGTTCCTCTCTGCACAATTCCTTTCAGGGAGCAAGAGTCTAGGGTAGCTGCAGTCCTCATCCTGCTCCCATCACCAGACTTATAAATCACAGTGGAGCCTCCACATGTGGGGCATATGCCCATTATATGTTAATGATTTGTTACTTCAGTTTAGAAGACACTCCCTCATATTTAAAAGGTGTAAGAGGAAAGCACAGCTTACAACAAAGCACCTTTTATAAAACAGAGTAAGATAAATGTTCCAACCAAAATTATCTCCAGTTATAGGCATGCCTCACCCTTTTAATACTAATAGACTAAGTAATATACCATCCTTAATGTGTCCTGAATGTATTGCTCTTGATCATCAAATACATCTCATGAAATCTAGCTGCAAAAATGACTGAGTTCCTACCATCTCAATGCCACACGAAAAACCGTAATCAAAACAACCAAACCTCTTGACTTACTCCTGATTCCACTGCACTTTTTGTAGTGACACCACTTTTATCTGTCATCATTTATTCAAAAAGGTAAATCAAAAGCATAAAATAATCTCACGTGGGTTTTTTGGTTAAGCCATGAAGTCTTATGTCAGTCAGAGACAAACTAGGTGGCTGACCTGACTTTCTGTTCTGCTTGTCCATGTATAGAAGATTCTTGTGCACGTTTTGCAATCCAATATCAAAATCAGAATCTTTAAAAAGATTTGTCTTCAGCAGGTCAGCTCAGCTGACACAAAGGAGTACTTGTTTTTAGGAAGGCGGAACGTTTTTTTAATTGCTGATCAGAAAGCCAATTCTCTGTTAATCCTAACCAGGTAATCTGAATGTATCACTAATACTTGTTAGAGGGAGATGCATTTAGAGCTATATTGATAATTATTATGAAGGATTTTTAAAATTTGAATTCTGAAAATAATTTCTAACACTTGCATGTGTAAAGTCACACTTTGCTCACATGTTTACCTTTGTCAAGCTTAGTTTCACTTAAAATAAGTAATTAGGAAATCACTTTGAACTAGACTGCAATAAACCACACTTCAACTGACGAGATTTACAAAAAGATTGGGTCAGCCCTAAAGATCTGCTCAAGGATAGGGAGCATGGTGGTTAACACAGCTAATGCCCAGAAGTTTCTGTGGCCTGTGGCAACAGAACAGCATAGTTGGGGTTGCATCTTGCCACCTTCAGCTCTCAGGCCTCAGTGATTAGGTTTTTATTAACATCTCTTCACCAAGAGGCAGTTTATTTCTAACCTCTTAGGAGGACTCTGATTCATACCTCTGGGGTCAGAGTATTTTACCCACTCCACTGTAATACTCACAGAAGAAGACCTGACAGTGTCCCACCTGTATCTGTATAAAATCGTTTCAGTGCCTTTGGGGGCATGTGTGTGCATGTAAGACCTTAAGGAAGCTGTGGAGCTTCATGTGCCCTGGGAACCAACTGAATGATCATTAGAGAGTCCCAGACTGCAGGAAAGGTCCTGCTACACACGCGTGTCTTTGGCAAGCAGCAACAGAGAAGCTTGAAATGTTTTTCTCAGGGGAAATAGTAAACGTAACGGAGATGCATAACTACCATGAGCCAGACCAAAGGTCTGGTTAACCTAGGAGCCTTTTTTTCCAGTAACGGATGCTTAAGGAAAGTGAATTAAAAACAAGGCATACATAAAACAGATATTCCCCTTGACATGGCCTCTCAGCTTCTGGGGAGTAGCGCTTCAGAAACTTCCTGAGCTGGAATTGCGTTTTGTTTGTTGTGTTTAATAGTCTCAGATAGGCCAATCCATCACAGATTGGTCTCATCTCTTTAGGACCGGATTTATGCTTTGTGGGTCCACAATGTCTTTTGATAGTTGTTTGCACGGCTGGATTACATCCTCTCAGAAGAGAAAGAGCACAGTGGCTTTATAGCAGTTTTCATTTTTTCCCTGAGTGCCCCTTTACAGCAGGAAATCATGTAGAGTGATGCCCCTTCCCTCTCTCCAGGCCATTCCCAGCCTCATGGACTCCTACCGTACCCCTCGGGTGCACAACCTGCGACCTTGCCTCTGACCCTGCCCCTCCCCGCTCGGCGCACCCATAGGGCACCGGCCCCTTCCCCGGCACCTCTCCCCACCCCAGGCAGCACCTCTCCAGGCCCCAAAGCAGAAGCTTTCCACCCCCGGGGCTGAGTGCTGCCTGTGGTGTCCTGCCCACTGAGCGCTGGGCCCGGGGACATTACCAGCCTGCCCACCCTCCTCCAGGGCCTGGGCCCCCTTGGCATGGCCGTGTCTTCCGGTGAGTCCCTGCGGTACCGCCGGCCGGCAGTGGGGTAGTGGCTGTTGGGTTGGTGGTCACACAGCATCTCCCTCAAGTGGGCTCACATTGTGCTGCTCTGGGACGGGTGGTAGCTGTGAGAAGGTAAATGTGTCAGGAATGTTAGGCGTATTTTGGATGTTTTTGCAGCAAGTTGAAATGCATTTCATGGAACCACAGGTCCAAGTCCCTCAGTACTTTTTCCAAAAAAAAGTCATTTGGTATTAAGTCTGCTAGCTTTCGCTTGTGAGCCATGCCTTGGTCTTTCACTGCAGCGGTGTAATCTCTGGCGTGGTCTTACTTTGTTGTTTCTGAAGGTGAGATATGTGCCAGTGCTTCCATTAATTTGGAGATGTGTCCCTCTCAGCTTGTCCATGGGCTGTAAAACATCACCGTCAGCTGAAGCGTAGTATGGGAGAGCCAGAGAAGCTTTTCTCCCATTAGTGGAGAACTTTGAGTTAAAGGAGTTAAAATACAGGGGTTTACTGCTTCCCAAACCTTTTTTATGTGCCCATGCAACATGAAAGTTTATTTAATTTAAAGCATAAAATGGTATTTGACAAGCAAATAGTCCTGACTTCTAACTTGTCCCTTTATTACATTGTATAAAAAGATGAAAACAGTTACAATGTCAACATCAGAAAGGTGACAGCCCTCCTGATACTTTATTTCTCTCAGGATAAATTCCTCAGGTGTTTTTGTGGTCATATGTGTATATTCCCAAGACAACATACAAGATCTGGCAAGTTTCCTGTACGCTTTGGGTGACAGGTGTTTGTTGCAAGAGGCTTCCTTCAACATTGAGAGTCTGTGATACTTACACCACGTTAAGTAGTTGCTGTTTTCTTTTTTTCATCCCTGCTTCTACTCGAGCTGTTAATTCTTCCTCCTGAACCAGCCCCTGTAATTTGTCTTTCAACCAGATCCAGCTGGTTTGAGTCAACTGAAAAATAACCTTCCCGGGGAAGCGGGAGGGAGTACCTGGTCTCATTGGTTCCCAGGGTACAGAAAGTAACAACGGGTGAGAGCAAGGTAAGGGTAAGAGCAGTAGTTGTGTGGTGGTGTAGCCACTCTCAGGGTTCTGGGAGAGGCTTTGTAGTATGTGGAGTAATTCTTAAGTATAGCCATAGTTACAAGCACCCATGGGGAAATCTGCAAGTCATCTATATACTGTGCTGCCATGGTTATTTCAGTGGCCTTTTTCATCCATTGTCAGAAGAGTTAAGTAGAGTTGCATCTGGGGTGTTGATGAGATGTCTGAATTTAGGCTACTTCTTCAGGTGGTAGCACTGTTTTCTGTCTGTTGTTTTACTTCATTGAAATACACACATGAAGAAACTTGCTGCCCAAGACTTCTTTCTGCTCCTAATTAAGTAAAAGGAAAAACTTTCTTTGACTTTTAAGGGAGTAGGGTCTGGCCCTGCAATGGAATTCATCATAAAACATTGTGCTTCCCTGACAGCTGTGTGCCTTCTGTGAGGGGAGGCCAAAACAGAATACAGCGTGCTTTGGCAGCTTCAAAGTGAGAGAGCAGCAAGGGAAAAGTGTTTGTAAATGCCAGTGCTGGCATGGAGAGCACAGAGACATCGGTTTGTTCTTTCAAGGATGCACAGCTATTACGTGTTGAGGAATTCTGCTTTTTGTTATTGAACTTCTGAGCTTCTGATCTGTATGCTGTAGAAAAATGTATGTGTCCTGGAGACTGACCACAAAATAGATAGCTTTATTTTTGACCCATAGATATTGCAGAACTTTTTATTGAATTTTGTGATTTTTTTTTTTACGTTAGTTTTTTTTTTTGCATATTGCTACTCTGTCTTAGGCCCATTCATCCTAAGGTTAAAGGAAAACCAGCTAATTCGGTTTATAGGAGCCTTCAGGTAACTACTAAATTTTATAGTGGATATGTTTGTCAAATTGTTTAAAAGTTATTTACTTTTCTTGTGGTTTTCAGGTTTTTAGAATGCCAGAAGCAATCAGTCCAAATGTATTTTCTTATGGGCTATCTGTGACTACAGATAATGTGGTTTGGGGTTTTTTTTAAGCAAATAGTTTCTAATTTCCGAGTCTTTTCTTAAAACATTGGAAAGTGTGTTTGTTATTAAGATAACTATAAGAGCATAAGTAGCATATTTTAATGTCCAAGGTTTTTATTTTGAATTTTTTTATCAGATTTTTAAGAAATATTACTAATATTTTTATCTTGTCTTTGGTGTGGCCAGGCAGACCTTGACTGAAACAGATAATGGCATTGCAGTGTGTTCTCTTGATTTTACCTTTTAGATAGTGTAGTTGACATATCCAGTTTCTGAAAAAAAAAAAAAGCTCTGAAAAGAGTACCCTACTGGAGATAGCTATCATGAGAAGACATATATGTTCCCTCTTGTGTCCCAAATGAAAAATGAAATCTGTTCAACACCTATTTCTAACACCTCTTTCCAAGGTTAAATGTATAGCTATAAACACTATTTTTAGTTTTAAAATTATTTTGCACCATTTTTTATGTTAAACAATGCAATTATATATAACATGTATTTTAAACTTTTGTTGCCTAACTTAAAATAATAATGTAAGATTTTTTCCATTCACTGATTCCTAAAGTTTTAAAATAGTTTCTCTCTATTTGTTTATAAAATTATACACTTTCCTGATTACGAAAAGTATCCCTCTAACTACCTAAGGATATTTTAGGAAAGGGGAAAAAAGAAGATCCACCCACCTCAGAAATTCAGCACACATTAGGTACTCACTAGTACACATAATTTGTCCTCTATATAGTTGGCACATAGAGCAAAGTGTTCAAGGTTAGAGACTTCAGTTAGAAATATTGTTTAAATTCCATTTCAATTATATTTTACTGTCACTACATAAAAACAATATGAGCATGTACTCTCAGAATTACGTAACACTAGTCTTTTAAGTTCCTGTAACTTGTATTTACCAGCCCTAGTCTGTAAAAATATGTGTAGATGCTCCAGCAAGCATATATATAGCTTATTCTAGAAGTTCTAAAGAAAGTTTATGTAATAATAACAGTGCACAGCAGAGATCCTTATAGAACATCTAACATGGTTAAGAATAAAATCACATATCAGTGTTTCCACTATGTTTTATAGGATGGTGTTTTAGTATGTGATTGCTGGGATGGTAGTTCAGATTTTTTTATTACCTTTACGCTTGTCTTACAAAGTATTTTCTTGTCTGATCATGACTCATCTCATAGACAAATTTCTATTTAAGTACATGAAACTTTAACAATGTAATGCTAAATTTGTTGTGGTAAACTAATTAAAAATTGAAAAATACAAACTGAAAAAAAAGAACTCTTATATGTAAAAATGGTGCTAAATATAGTAGGTAAACTTGCTCTAGACACATCTGTAATGGACAAGACAAAAAAGACACATCTTGATGCCACAAGTTTTTAGAAAGCCTTCATTGTACAAAGGCCATAAAAATATATCAGTTATACTGATTGAAGAAAGTTTGGTCATGGATGAAGGGAATTCAGTAATGGCCACTATAACCACCATTTATTTGTAAATGTTTTCTCCTCTTATTGTGTGTTAAGAAGTTATATAAACGAGTTTTTCATATAGTGGTATGCAGCAATATATTCGGAATAAAAATGTTTTAGTAATTTATGCCTAATACCTAGGGCTTATAAAATGAATTGTTTTATTTGCTTACTGTGATTTGTGGTGATATTGCTCCATGACAAGGTTACATTGACCTATCATTTCATGCATCAGCAGTTCTTCTGTTGTACTGATTTGATCAAGCCTAGTAGATAAAAGAGGAGCAATCCACCCGGTGGATCAAATTAGAATTATAATAAAAAGTACACATTCTGAAGGGCAAACTAGCTTAAGTGTGGTGCTTCTTGGCATCTTGACGTCATTTTTGTGATGTGTTAAAATTTAAGTTTTTTTCATAAATATTTGTTCAAACTTTTACATTAAAATTTTGATTTCATGTAGTTACGTAAGTGATGCTGTAGCTGCAGTTGATGAAATAGGTACAGGGTTTTTGTAGCTACTGGAGGCATTTTTAGGTTAGGTACTTGTGAAAGTGCAATAAGTCTTTTTTCATTTTGAGCTCACACCGATTTCTGGATGTCTTTGCTGTACAACTCCGGATACTTCTGTTGCTGCTCATGCTGAAGAACTTAACCATTTTACAATCAAAAAAGTGTTAAACAACCCTTCCTAGTTACCTGGTTTGGGATCTGCTAGACAGAGGAAAAGGGATTGTGTGGTCCACAGCTTTGTTCTGTTGCTAGAGCTGTCTTGTTCCCCCTTGCTCTTCTTGAATGCCAGCAGGAGCTCAGTGAATGAGAAGGGGCTGTGTAACTGTCAGTTCTCCCGCATGTAAGTTTTAAACTGCTGTTATCCAAGGGATGGGCCAAGGTACCTCTCTTAGGCAAGGAGTGATGAAATCGCTGCTGTAGGCTCAAACATGACTTTAGTAAGATGTAGCAAATAGGAGATTCAGATGGCTCTGGGTAAGCATCTATGTGATAATTTTCATGTATCTTATCTTTTTGTTTCTCTTATGACAAAGAATGTGCATTAGACAGATTTTAAAAATCTTTATACTTCTGTTCTATATTGCTGTGTTGTGATGATCTGCTAGTACTACATAGTCAATCGGTACTGATTTAGGCATTGTAAAATCAAGGCTATTAAAAATAATTACAAATTCTAGCACCTCATAAATGCAAAAGAGCATAATAGTAGCATTCATGTGGTTTGTTTGCTAAAAAATCCGGAGAGAAGTTAATTTAAGCACCTATTTCAGTTTCAGTGATCTCAATAGGGTGTAGGAATGTTCTGCGGTTGATGACTTAATTGGGTAGAGCGTGAGCATGTACATCAGTGCTTTGCTGGATAGATCACATCTAATAGAGAGGGAGACCCCAGGAAAGAAGCCCACCTAAAGAGCTTGTAGGAGACACTGAGAAAGTCCTGATTGGGTTTCTTTGTTTTGTTTGTTGTAATTTTTTTTTTTGAGTTAGACATTAAGTTGACATGAATTAATTTCTTCAGTAACTGAAACTAAGCAAAAACATGCTGTCTCAAAATTTTTTTTAAATGGTGTTCTATTTGTTTTGATGTTTCATGTCTATTTGTGCAAATCCTGGTAATGTGCTGTTAAAAAAATGCATTTTTTAAAAACTTTTTTTTCTAGGTACAGTTGTTTAAAAAGGACAGAGATCAAGAAGGTGAGCGTCAGCTTACTTCAGAACTTAATATACATCTCCTTTGGGGCAATAGATTAGTTCAATTTCTTATTTAGATATTCTGTTGAATCATGTTTTAAATTCCATTGCTGTAGATATTCATGTAGTAGGTTGAATGATGCCAAAGTTCCAGTGTGTATCTTTAGGCGGACTTATGTTGAAATTGTTGAAAATTTTCACTGTCTTAGGAGCTTAGCAATACCATGAATAGAAAATTAATGCTTTTTAAAGTTACTTTTTAAAGTTTCTATATTAGGAGCAGGTAGACAAAATGAAAAATTATTTATTTTGGGTCCAAAAGGTAAATTATTTAACAATTGCTAACTTTTAAAATTATACTTGCTTTAAAATACTTCTTACTGAACCAGAGGAATCTAAATAATCATGAGGTTGAGCAATTTGGTAGTGCTTATTTGAAGTGAAATTTTTAAAAAGATCACCACACAGTTTCAAGTTAAAGATATCCTAGAACTGAGGAGAAAAATTTGCATCAAGTGAACCAAAATGTGAAACAGCTGGTTTGTATTTGCTTTTCAGAAGTGGCTGTTGAAGCAGTACTATGATAAAAGATGTCTTTGGTTTTGCAGCTGATCTATTATACACCTTTTTAAGCAATTAGAGCTTGATAATGTGATCATTTGTCACCCAATTCATTTTGAAAAACTGGAAGTACATAGATGAACTCTTTAACCTGTGGTTCACTTGGCATCATTGTTATTTTGATCAGATACAAAAATATTTTTAGTATCAGGTAAGCTACATTACAGAAACTCAACATCTTCATGATCTGTGAATTGTCCTTTGAATTTTTAAAATATTTTTATTATTACTATGGATAAACGTGTGGATAAATAAAAGTAACATGGTTTTGGTTTGTATAGAATATGTAAGTTCTTTACAGTTAGAAACAATAATTGAAAAAATTACCATGGAAATGTTTTTGCAGGGCTGCTTCTGTGCCTCTACATCAACAGAAACTTTATCAGGGGCATTAATGTGTGCTGGCTTCTGCATTATTTTATCTTCACAGCTTTGAAAATCTTAAGCACTGAAGGCAAAACTTTTATAAGGCTAAGAAAAAGCTATGGGCATGACAAAATAAACTAGATGCTGTTCTTTTTTTATACTTCTGATCCTGAAGTCATCCTATTATTTCAGTGCATCAGAATGATGCTTCATAACAAGATTCTGCTCCTGCTTGGGAGAGGCAGTGCAAAGGCAATTTCAATATGGAAAGTGAACTGAGGCCACGTTCATAAAAATTCTGCACTGAACTTGTATGCATAACAAGCGCTGACTCAGATTTTTGTATTCTTGGAAAGAGGTATATGATTGTGGAGTAGTACATGGTGCAAGATATTTCCGGATGTCATCTGGTCCAATGCCCTAGTCAAAGCAGGGCCGAGTTACGTTGCTCAGGGCTTCGTCCAGTGAAGGAACAAGTATCTCCAAGGATGGAGATTTCACAGCAGCCTATTACAGTGTTTAACTACCCTCATAATGAACCTGTACGGGATTTTTTTTCCTGATATCTAACCTAAATATCTAATCAACTGAAATCTGTGTCGTCTTGCTTTAGATGATCTGAAAGGTTGGTATTTTTCAACTTCTTGGTCTGTGGCTCTCTTAAAAAATTATGTTTTGCATTTACAGGTTGATATTTGTAAACTCGAATTGCCAAGCTGGTAACTTGTTTGTGCTAATATATGCTTGGGATCATGCTAAGGACTTCAGGAGTGTACATCTAGATTTATTCTGATATAATGCTAATCAGGAATGTTATTTTTCTGCCACATTTTACAGGGAAGATTTTTCTTTCTGTAAAGAGAGTGAGTCACATAGTTCTGTATAAATACAAGTATAATTAATAAGTAGGAAAACTAGCTCTAGGAAGACAGAATAAAAAGAGGTTTTTTCTTTATCATTATGTACTCTTGTGACACCCCATCTGCAGCACCACATTCAGCCCTGGGACCCAGGGCATGGACCTACTCGAGTGGGTATGGAGGAGGGATGCAAAAATGATCAGGGGGCTGGAGCACCTCCCCTGTGAGAACAGGCTGAGAGAGCTGGGGCTGTTCAGTCTGGAGAAGAGGAGGTTCCGGGGAGACCTTATTGTGGCCTTTCCATAATTAAAGGTGGTTTCAGGAAAGATGGGGAGGGACTCTTTTTCCAGGGAGTGTAATGATAGGACAAGGGGTAATGGTTTCAAACTGAAAGAGGGTAGATTTACATTAGATATTAGGAAGAAATTATTTTCTTTCAGAGGGATGAGACACAGGAATAGGTTGTCTGGAGAAGTTTTGGATACCCTCTCCCTGGAGGTGTTTAATGCCAGGTTGGATGGGGCTTTGAGCAACCTGGTGTTATGGGAGGTGTCCCTGCCCATGGCAGGGATGTTGAAACTAGGTGATCTTTAAGGTCACTTCTGACTCAGACCATTTTATGATTCTATGTGATCGTTCAGCTCTGGTACAGGAAGATTATTTGACTGTAATGTATATACTAGGTAAACACATTTCAGTATTTGTTTATCTCTGTGTTTTTTACTGAAAATTGTTTATTCAGTTGAGCAGCTTCTGTATCCCTTAAGACTATAGACCTAACATTGCTTATTACATTTTTATGGCTTTCCAGGTAGATTATCTTGGAAAGAATACTCACTGTTAACAGATGTGTTCCAGACTAGAAAAAATAGATTTTTTTCCTGTAGTGTAATGTGAAACAATATGTGCAGTTTACTGAAGCTGTGACACGTAATGGTTACTGCCTTTCTATTCATGAGCTCTGCCAACTTGTACTTGCTCAAGGGTTCCCACATTAAACATGCAACAGAGCAACACCAGAACTATGTCCGGGAGAAGAGGTACCTCCCATCCTGCTTTCTCCCATATGGAGGCAAAAGTTGCAGCAACTCTCAGCTCTGCCTGGGGCTTTGTGTGGCCCGGAAAGAGACTGGTAACTACTCAGGCAATACCTCTTCTGGACATAAATGGTGATTCAAATGTTTGCATGTGCCATTTGCAAGTGGTACACACTTCTGGGGTGGGCACCATTATGCAGAAACTCTGAGGACGTTTATTATTTCTGTCATGTCCCTATACTGTTACAGCTGGAGTTTGAAAATTGTTTTGGATTTGAAAGGTGAAGGGGAAACCTTGTAGAGTACTAGATAAATAATCCCTGAATTTTTTATCTGTAGCATGAGCTTTCGCATTTGAGTCTTCTGTCTCTGGGTTTATTTCCTGGAGTACTATTTTCACCACCCTTATAACCAAGAACATAAAGACTGTGCTTTAACTGTGCTGATGGTGATTTGGTGTTTGTGAAAGCTACTGATAATACTGATCTATTTGAGACTTCCAATAATAATAACTGCGGAGACTGGAAGATTCAATAAGCATAAATAAGCTTTTGTTATGCTTTAACATAATTACTTCATACACTACATCTTTAGGGACTTTCAGTTGCTTAAATATGTTTGCAGTGTAATTCTCAAAGAACCATTAAAAAGGGGAGGCAAATACCAGTAAGTTGTAAACAAAAAAATTCAAGGAAGTGAATGGAACTGAGGAGAGATACAGAGTATATAATTTCCACTGTTGCCATCATTTAATATGTCTCAAAGAACAGAATGATGCTGTTGACCCCAGATGAATATTTATTGTGTGGAAGCTTTCTGTGTCACAGATTACATTTAGGCAAAAAATATGCATGCAAAAGAGCCTTTTCTTGGGACTCATATTCAGATCACAAGGTTGTTGTGCTATGGCGTGGACTGAAAGCTCACTAGCAAAAGCTGAAGAATACTGGAATATTGGAATGTTATTATAATTTTGGAGTAGAGTGTATTTTGTTTTCTCTGTGTGGAAAAATATTGATTTTTAGTATAAGGCAGTTTAGGATTTGGACCACAAGTGGCAAGCAACGGTGTCTCCCCTGCAAAACTGATCTCTAAATTATCTGTTGAAAAATAGAACTGATTTCACCCCTTGTGTACTTTTGAAGTGCTATGAAAATATTACGAGGACATTTTTTTAATAGATGTTAAATCTTCTGAATGGTTTAGGTGGTGTCAAGTTCTTTTAATGGTTGGTCACTGGGAGGTGTGCCAACAGAAGGTGGCTGATGGCCACTGGGAGGAAAAACTTAGCAAGATATTTTGCCACAATGACCTCTGTGGCTCCTCCCTTCACCCATTCGTGACTACAGTCTTGAACTGCAGGTTAGCAAGATGTGCCAGCAACTGGCTATTTTCTATCCTTGCTTGTCTTTCTGATACATGGTAGATGTCCCAAAGAGACTGGAGACACAGATGAGGCAGCTGCAGTTGTCATGATCTGCCATTGCCTAGGGTGAACACAAGCAGAAGGGAGAGAAACAGCATCTCAGGCGGGCAGAGAAAACAAGGTGTGAGCTGCATGGCGTTGTCTGCTGGACATGACTTGAAAATAAACACATTCTAAAGTTTAGAACTATTACCTCATTTTTTGTCAGTGAACCCAACTTTGATCCAAGTTGCCTTGAAATTAATTGCAAAGAAAAAATTTATTATTCATCATACTCCTTGAAAAGCTTGGATAATAGGAGGTTTGTTAAATCATGAGAT
Organism: Apaloderma vittatum; assembly: GCF_000703405.1. Taxonomy (NCBI): domain Eukaryota; kingdom Metazoa; phylum Chordata; class Aves; order Trogoniformes; family Trogonidae; genus Apaloderma; species Apaloderma vittatum. The sequence continues at coordinate 19,889 of NW_009722600.1, forward strand.
AAAATTTCTTTTTCTTTGTGGAAAGCAGGAAAGAAAAGAGGTAGCAAGCTAAATGACTGTTCCTTTCTGATACTTTATAAATGAGGAATTTTGATCTTCAGGAGTGAGTTACTAATGCATCATATTGTGTCTGAAACTATTTGCTTCTTTTTCACATATATTCATTTTTCAACCAACCCATTTTTCTGTAGAGAATTAATATTTACTGTAGGGTTATCACAGGATAGATTATTCTGCTGTGGTTGTAAATCCTCATTAGAGATCAGTCTGGTGAATAATGATGCAATTTTTAGTACTTCTCATATTTATATGCTTCCTTCTTTTTTTTTCCCTACTACTGGAAAATATCTTGCCATATATATGTGGGGTATTTCATCCAAAAGTGTGCAAAATAAAAATTCATCCAGCATTCTTCCTCAGATGATATGAGAAAATACAGGTACGATTTGTATGAGCTTTAAGTTATCTTTGGTTTGTGAATGTGACTGTTCAGCTGACACTCTTATGATGGGCCGATTTATAGTAGATGTTATAAGCAACATGTAGTTGTGCAGAAGAATTGTTTTTCCCCTCAAATCTGAATATACTGTCTTGGCACCTGTTTTTATCTGGCTTTATGGAGAAAGTTTCACCCATGGGGTGAGTGTTTATCTCAATAAATCATTTGCCTGTAAACATACTTCAGGCTATAGGAACCATGTTTTTTAGGTCTGTCATCTCCTGAACAGACATTTGTAGAGAATAGTCTTTTATATAGTAACAAAAAGGGAACATTTGGCTTTTACCAGTGTGTTACAGAGTTTGATAAATACATGGTGGATGCCCTCTAGCTAGACTGACATGGAATTAACACCTGATGGCAGACATACTACAGAGTAATTGCTCTGAAATAAAGTCTGTATTTTATGAAGCTGGTGGGTCTGAAATTTTGATTGCATCAATAACTTCATGTGGCAGATGAGAAGATTTGGCCAGTGTAAAGAGGAGTTGAATGAAAATTTTATATCTCAAGAAACTGTAAAAATAGATTACTTTTTTACATAATATTATGATCAGTTATTAAAACTTTGTTTATATTGCTTGCATCTAGAAATCAAAAATTGAGGAAGTTGGATATGGAAGTTTTATGTGAAGTATACTCTGAATCATTGGTAATTCGCCATGCAGATATCTTCTGTAGAGTTCTCTTTTTCAATTTTATTTCAAATTTTTCTTTTAGGCATTAACAATAAATAAATAGCCACTGTGGGTAAGGGTTAGATGCTCAAGGAGGGGTGTCTGTAATTCACCATGTTGTGCTGAGAAGCCTCCTAAGCCAATAAATTGGAAATAAGGAGTTTAAGTCTTCTCAGAGTAGTTTTCATCCTGAGCCTTTTCCAAGAGTTAGGCATCCATCCTTTTTCACAGAAGAAAACACCAGAGTGAGAATGTTGTTCTCCCTTTTCTTGAAATCTGAGTAGTTGTACATTCTGAGGTTTTTTGAAATTCAGTTCCTTTTGCCTGCAGGGGTTTTTAATATTGATTCCCACCCCTTGGGAGGAGGAGGAGAGGGAGAAAAATACCAAATGGTAGGCCATTATGGATAGGGGCTGTGTTGGTTGTTTTTTCTGAAATTGTTCCTTCCCCCATTATATTATTAAATATTTGCAATGCCAGCAAGGAAAGAACAAGTGTGAGAATGACTCTTGTGACAGCATTTCGATATGTTTAATGAGCCAAAGGTACAGGCAAAGTGTGAGGACAGAGGTAATATCTTTTGTTGGACCAACTAGCATAACAGGAAAAGTGGATAAATACTGGACACAGAAGAACTTCTTCAGGTCTAATACTGAAACAGAAGATTTCAAAGCTAAGTGTAAGCTAAGACTAAGGTGGTCTGAGTTTAAATTGTTATCTTTAGTTAGACTGCAAGAGAAAAGATATTTGGTACTTCTGAAATAGAAGGAGTATTGATTAAGGGGATGGATGGGAGGAGCAAGGTGGTCATCTCTTAAGGAAAATGCATTGGATTTCTCCCTCCTAATCCCATCCAATCCTATTCTGGCATACTCACCTCTGATCATATTCACCCTCTTCTTCATTCCTGTATGCCTTCACTTATTTGTGTGGAAATGCACACACATGTGCAGGCTTGTACCAAATCATATTTTATTCTTACTTTCTTACTACCTTGCCAGTTGAGTAGACCTAAAATACATAGTGCTGACTCATTGCCTTGACTTTCATCTGTTTTTCTTACATGAAACACCATCTGGCATGAAGTGTTTGTCCCCAAAATATTTAGAGAATTTTTTTGGAAATTACTTTCTTTAAAAATTGACAGCAGACACTCCCTTTCACTATAGCTACCAAAGAATGAGGGGAAAACTTTTTGAAAACAAGATCCTTGGGAAAAATGACAGACTTTAGCCTGTGGCTTTCCATTGAGAGAAAGGCCACAGAATAGCCAATTTCAAATAAAGGGATTTGGGATTTGGCTGTATCTATTCTACTGAAGGCAAAACTCTATAATGGAAAAAAAACAAGGAAATTTAATTCTCAAAAAGAAAGAAACATGAATTTTCTCATGATTGCAGTGAATTCAAGCAATCCTAGAAGTTTGAAACAACATACCTTGTTCTGAAAATGAATTCTGTACGTGGGGAAAAAAAAAGTTATTTGTGAACAATACAAGTTGTTTTCATCTAAAGTAAAAATGTCAATTCTCTCCTTTAATCTGTGGGACTCATTGCTGCACTGGAACTGCAACTGATGTTTCCATAAAGATGTTCTGATGGGCATCAGTTCATTGACTTTTTCAGGTAATGTAAAATTTAAAATTATTTACTTTTTTTTTTCATTGCTGCTATATTATTTGATGTCAACTTTTTCAAAATTTTTTTGCAACTGAATCTTATGGGACAAAGCTGGTAACATTAGTATCACTGAGACTACATTGACCCCAGTAATGTCGTTCTCTTTATAATTTAAGAGGGATTTTTGAACTCAAAAACTTAATCACTGGTGAACACATTCATTTAGCTTTTCGCCTATGGCAACAGGAGGATTACATTTAAAATTGGATGGATGTATAGACAAGAGAGATTTAGATAGCAAGCATTTTGAGTTCTTCCTAGCAGAAGATACCATCTCTGTCCCATTGCATTCTTACAGAAAGAGATTTTTTTTCTTCAGGTATAATTTAAAGTTCTTTTAATGAGTTTTGATTTTTGATTATTTTTTAAGGAGCCTTTTTGATGTAATCATTAAATAGGAAATATTTTTAAACTATATACAAAAAGACCTTATCACCATTAACAAATAACTGTTTATGAGTTAATCTGAACATATAAAATGCTCTGCGAGTGCTATTGTTTGCTATTTTCATTAATAAATTATTCTACATTTTTGATTCAGATTAAAAAGAATCTAGGAAAATTAAGAAAGCACTCAGTACTGAACTTTGTGCTGAAATCGAGCCAAATACTATTGAAAATCAAAATAATGATGACCCACTGAGGGAAATACCAGAGGATGATGAGGAATGTAGCAACAAACACAGTGAAAATGAAGAAGGAATACTCACAGTACCAATGTTGGGAGAGGTACTTTTTCATTTATTAGAACAACAAATTAACAGCATGACTAAGCACTATGACTCAAATAATCTAGGGCATCAGTTCTGCCATGAATACTTCTTAATTCTTATCGAGATTTGTCAGCAGTATTAATTACCTAGTTAGTCAGCTTTTCATTCCCAGACCTAGATTTACATGTGATTTTGGCTTATAGTGAAAATATTCACTGATGAAAATGATATGTTGTGTCAGTTATTACCTTGATTTCTGAGCAACAACCCCTGATGATAAATTTATTTATTTATTTAGCTGCATTTGCCAGGCAACACAGCTTTGGAGGCTTCAGACATGTGGTTGGTTGGGTTGCAATTGTTTCTTTCTTACCTGCCTGCTTGCCATCAGCGATTTGAGGAGTTGGCTTTAGTGTCATATTCCTGAATCTCTGTTTCGGTTTTTGTCTCCAAGTGACCTTGACTGCCTGTTCATTAGTTGGTCACAAGCTCCTGCATGTGTTGTTCTTTAGGATGAGAAAGGGAAGCTTCACTTTAAATCATTCAATGTTTTTTGTAGAAAATGCAATAGAGAAGAAAGGTTGATAAGGGGAGGCAAGATGGCAAAACCCAAAATACCGGGCACTTTCCTATAGCAAGAACAGTGAATATGTACTATCTTGTGAAAAACTGCCACTGTCTCACTGAATCTTGAGGGATTTAATTAGGTCAGTTTCCAGCTCAAAATTATTCTACTATGTGAAATTTTTGAATTCAATTTGTTTTGCTCACTTTGTGGTGTCTGTGTGTGTGCATGTGGTATGCAAAATAATGTTAAAGATTTTTCATGTCTTACTATTTTTAGGTTTCTTACAGATTTGACCTGGTCTCTGAATTTTCTGTGTTTGTTGTTCTTAATTTTATCAATTACAATCATCGTTTAAGATCTGTATGGTCTCATTTCTCTTAAATGTAATTTGTCTTCTTCACTGATTCTAAAATTTTATCTGAAATTGTTAATGTCCTTAGCTGAGAAATATTTTTTGATTGCAGTGCACTTACTCAAAACTATAATGCTACCCAAGAGCATAAGTCGTGACAGTAAACCTGATATTCAAGTTATGAATAAACATTTCTCATAAGCATCTATGTAAGATTTTTTCATTAATATAATTGCATTTTCATGAACCATAAGTGGCAGACCTGTCTCTGGTGTTTTTTTCTGTTTATTTTGTCATCATATACATGTCTATTATCTATTACATTGTCATATTGCAGTTCTGATCTATGAACCAGAAAATACTGAGGCCAAGCAGTCTCGTCCACTTCTTGAGGAAAAGACATTGATGGGTAAGTTTGAGAATTGGAACTACGAAATTTATTATAGAAGCATTCTTGCCTTTCACGGGTAAATATTGAAAATTATTCTATCAACAGGAACCTGACTTTGTGCTTAAAAATCCAGTAACTGAGAAAAAACTTATTACATCTGGTTTTTCTACATCTTAAATATTCTGCCTTGGTCTATAAAATGTCAGAGTAAACATTCTCTAGTTGTTAGTGTTCAATTTACAGTATACAGTTTGTTTTACAGTATCTTAAGGGATGAAAATAAGAGTGAGAAATCTTACAAATTTAGAAACAGTCTTACAAACTCAGAACAAGGAGAATGAGCCAGGCGAGCACCCATACTCCTTTTCAATATATATCAACTATCTTAGTCTAAAGCACCGATAAAGATCTCACTGTGCACCAGACTGAAAGAGGAACACTCAAGAAAACCCTCGGCACTTGGGCAGGAAACTTTTAGCAGAGAATATGTGAAAATTAAGGATAGTCAGTAAAGGTAAAAAGTAAATGTAATCAGTTTTTAAACTACTACAGACAGATTCACAAAAAGACATCTGGTGATGCTCTGAGATGTAACTAGTGAGTAAGGCAACTGAATTGTGCCAAAACCTTAGCCAAGTTTGTCATGAAATGGGTATTTCTCTGAAGGATGTTAACCTCGGGAAGTCCCTCCGAGTTCTGTAATATGAGAACGCAAGAATTACAGAGATGTGAGTTTAATACATCTTTGGATACTCCCAAGCTTGGTTTAGATGTATGTTTCTTTTTAGGGGGCCAGTTAGCTCAGTCAGTTGAGCATGGCACTAACAACACCAAGGTCGCGGGTTCGATTCCCGTTCGGTCCCCATGTGTTGCTGAGGTGGCGTCCCTGGTGACAGGGAGGCTGGATTAAAATGTTCTCTAAGGTCCCTTCCAGCCTAGGCCATTCTATGATTCTCTCGCATATTAATTTTAACTTACACTACTTACTTGTGATCAAAACTTCCTAGTTCTATGTCAGTTAGGATGTAGGATACCTGGAGCAGAGGGTAGAGAGAGGGGGAATCTTCCATTCTCTTGCTACAGGAAATACGAACAAAAATACTTAAACAGTGGCTTAATTCCTCTGAGCATTCCCCTATAAATGAGTGATTTTTCTGGTGACCAGCTGTGCTGGTTTTAGAGCTGTGTTGAGCCAGTTCCAAGTGCAAAGTGGTCACAGCACATTTCAAAATACAAGTTGACTCCATAGTTTTAACTCTGCAGTCAGGCACACAATCATTACAGGACTTTCTTCATTTACTGAAAAGGATTAATCAGTATTTAATGATTTCATTGAAAATAGGTGAAATTAATTGCCCTACTTGCTTCTTTTTAACTCCTTAACATAAAATGCAGTGCAGCAATGAATGATCTTGCTTATTTTTATGGCAGAGAAACCCCAGAAACTTGCCAGTGGGGATGGGGAGAGTAAAGATGATGAAGAAACAAGTGATGAAAGCAGTGACAGAAGCACAAAGAGTACTAGCTGTCCAGATAGCAGTAATGAAGAAAATGAAGAAAGTTTGGATGATTCCAAGGCAAATTTTTTTGGGGATTCTACAGTATTTCAGTTAATCTCCAGCAGGCATGTTGAAGTTAAGGCTATTTAATCATAACTTCTCTTAAAATTTCAGTAGTCTTTAGTAACATTAATATTGGATCTTAGAATTTTTATAGTCCTTGTAATATTTTCAAACTCACACCTGCAAAAATTACCATGTTCCATAACAATGACACACAGATACAGAAGTAACTGATAAAGTATTTTCCCAATGGAGCAGCAAGTCACATTGAAACTGTGATCTAGATTGTCAGCTGAGCAGAACATAGTGTTTTAGGAGTATTAGACTTGCTACATGAGGTGGCATGAACTCCAGTAGTGGCTGTAGCTGTCACTGTTGTTTGAAGTATTCATACTCAACTGGGGAAGTTTGAATTCACACTCCTGGTGAGTTTGGTCTGCATAAAGAGATTATAGGCTTGAGATACTTGAGTAAATTTACTACAGATTTTCAGCTGTTTTTCGGACCACAGCTAGGATGTAGAAAGAACAGAAATTTAGTTTGTAGAAAGCCAGCTGCTTTCCAGGGAGAAGTGGAACACCACCCTTCTCACTTTAGTTGAAAGGAATGGGAATGATCAACTTCTTTGAGATTGTGATTCCTGACTTACTAATATTCATTTAAGCATCCATATCATTCAGCTCCTATTGCTTGTTTTTTTTAATTTGGAGATTTTTCTAAGAGAGAACAATTTGCTCAAAATCTAAATGAATTAATATTTTTACTTTTAAAAATGACTTGGAAAAATTGTAGGCTGGGAGTCATTCTTACTTTATAAGTATGCTGTGTTTTTCTGGACTGGCATTAAACATTTTAAATCATTCAGATATGCTCTTGAGAGTCAAATTCCCTTTAGTAGAGTATCTTAAGAATAGATCGGATATATAAACTCAAGATGGTTTACATTTTGTGCTAATATCTTCTGCCATTTTTAATGCAGATGTCTATGTGGGATGTCTGCCATATGTATTACCTCAAATCAGTTGGTGTCCACATGGTGAGGGCTAAGTGAACCATGGTACAACGCTGAGATAAATAGATGAGTTAAGTGTTTTTAAAAGTTTGGATATAAATTGGCTGGCATGCCTGTAAAAACATATGCATCTAACTCAACAGAGAGTGCAACTCTCTTGCTTTAAAATGGTGAAAAAATACTTTGATTAAGCTATGCTACTGCAGGTAAGGCTTGTACGCAACTCCTATTGTATTTACAGTTTATTTTCTAGAAATAGTAAGAATTTATTTGTAAAAAACCTTGCGTTATATAGGGATGGAGAACTGGACTGAGTGTAATCGCATTCAGTGAAGTCAACTAATGAGAACCAAACATAGCTAACATGTGGTTCTGGGATGGGCAGAAGAAAAGATACAATAAACATACTTTATTAAACACATGAGTACATTAAAGTTCAGTATTGCTTTTCACTGCAGAAATTCTAAGACCTGATATTAATGTTTAACACTGTATAGTAGCCATTTCATGCTATAATTTTAAGGGTGCGTTTTCCTTTTACTTCAGTGTAAGAAAAAACTCTGTTTACCAAAGATGTGTCTAAATGTTATAGAATAAATGTTTTGCATGTTCTTTTTCATATGAAAAATAAATGCTCAATTAATAATGAGACTATATAAGTTTATAAGTCTTGGAAGTCTTGGAGAAATAATTGTTTAATATTGTCATGCTTAGACAGATGTGCCTATGTAAGAAAAATTCCATTGGTTTCTTATTGCGTTTAGCTCTGAGTTTTGTTATTTTTCTTTCAGTAATTCTTGATGTAGATCTGTTTGAGTAACTGCGACAGAGGAGATACCTATCAAATTCTTGTGACTCTTACTAGGGCTTAGCTTTGCAGTGTCTTTTTTTTTGTGTAACTCCAGCAGCATAAAGGACATGGAACCATGGATTTTGAGATAATTTACTTTACTTGAAGAAATCTTCCTGTATTGCAGAGGTGACTTTGCAGTTCTCCAGTACCTCATCTTGGTACAAGTTACAATGTCTCTATATCTTGGTGGCATCTAAGGTTCATTCCTTGAGTCCCTGTCATTACCGTCATATTCTTGCTCTTCATATTTCTTGCAGACAATTACTGCAAAGTAGAAAAAAAAGGATAATTTTTTGGAATTACTTTAAAAATGGGCATATCATCTGGTTTTGTAGTCCCATATTCATGAAAAAAGGAGGTACATGGCACAGTGGCCCTCTGAGAATTGAGAGTGCTTAAGGTGCTCTGAAGTTTGAATGATTGCCATAGCTATATTGTTGTTATCTTCATACAGTGTCCATAAGTGAGACTAGGAGAAGTCCACATACTGTTACTGAGGAATGGGACAGAAAAGCGTAAGAAGAGACAAATGGACTAATATGAAGAGTTTCTGAAGGGCTCCAAAGTTTTACTGCATTTAATTCTCTTTGGTTAATCAAAATTAGGAACCTGTAGGCAGTTTCGACCTAGTGACTCACATAATGATAGGGATTATTTTGAGTAACTAAAACTCTGTATGCAAATTTCACCTCTTCAGGTGAAAGCACTGAAAACTTTTAATGATGCTTTTCAGGGTTTCTCAGAACTGTCTGGGAAGTCAGCTTTTTTTAAAGGAAATTAAGTATTTAATTATATATGTTGAATTTAATTTCTTATGTCTATTTTACAGTTGTGAATATAACTTATTTTCACTCTTCACTGAATGTGAGGGTTTTTAAAATCTCATTAGTAAAAACTTGTTTGTTGATCTTTTGAGTGGTTGAAATTGGACAAATAGTTTCTGAAAGGACTTTGCATCTTTTGTGATTTTTTTTTTTAAATTTGCATTTTCAAAGTGGCTGTTGACCACAAAGTATTTTAAGTAGCAGATCAATCTGTAACGCCTTTACTTGAACAAGAATTTCTTAAAACTCTTAGCAGTTACCCTTCACTCATCTAGATTTCCTGCTGTATGTGTCTTGAGGAAGAGCCTTACTTTGCTTCACTTGCAAATAAATACAGTAAATTTTTTAACCTATTAAAAACCAATAACCAGAATGAAGTCATATCAGTCTTGTTTACTGCAGAATGTGATCTGTTGCAGTGCTTTACATAGCCTGCATGTAGCAAGCAATGGACACAATATCTGAAGGCATTGAGGGCTATTTTACACCCATAAACAAGCTGGATTCCAGGCCTATCATTTCAGAGAGGAGAAGGGGAAATTCTGGACTCTTTTACATCCTAGAAAAGCTACATATTGGTCTTTTTGCAGTCTTCAGATCCCTAAAGCCTCAGTACAGAATTTTCTCTGAAGGAAGAGAGCAATGGAACTACATCTCTCACTTTTTGTATTGCGGGAATATCACAAGCCTGGATATCTGTCAAGTGTCTCAGAATTTTTGCTAGCTCACCTTACCTTCAATGTAGTTTAGTTTAGGCTTCTGTTTAAAGAGTTTATTAATCTCTGAAGAGAAAAGATGACTTGTAGGAGAATGCAAAGTGAAGTCCCAGGTCGGTATTCTCTCATTGTAGCTGGAGAGGAGTACAAGTAGCTTTGTTACCTGTCCTGTAGAGAATGGGACTGTCAGAAACCAGAGCACTGTTGTACTCTCTTGAATCTCTTGCCAGACGTTTCCTTTAAACACTTGCAAGTATTGAGTATCTCTTAAGATTATAAAAGGAGAGGTTATGCTTGATTAATTGTTCAAAGCAGGGCTGCTCTCTATCTGATGTGCATAAGCTTTAAAACTTTGTTGTGAGTGCATATGAACTGTGAAAGGTAACATGACTAAGTTGTGTCTCTTTTTCTAGTGCTGAGTTCCTAACACCACACCAGATGACAGTGGCTCTGCCTTTTTCTGCAGTGATCTTCTTCCAGTGCAGCCATAAAAATGCCAGCAAGAGGATTCAAAAACATTAGGTAAATAAGGACTTGCAGAGAAGTTTTGAAGAGCCAAAGTGGAGGACAGGAATTTATTACATAAATAGGTCTGAATATGTCTGCAATATTACAACTCTAATCTGATTTTCTGCTTGGGAGCTACTCTTTAGTTTGAATTGCCTTCATTCTGATCTCACAGAAATGTGAGTTGTGTTTTTTTTTTTCCCGAAAATTGCCACTCAGGGCTCTCATAATCTTCCATACTAATGCTGAAAAGAGAGGCCTGTGTAGTAGCTGTTGGCTTTGCTTAAAGCTGATGCTGTCCTCCATTACCTCAAAATATGAATCTGTTTATTGTGAGAGTGCTAATGAAATCTGCTCAAATTAGGCAATATGAGCTACTCAGACAAACAAAGAGAAGGGTTTTTTTTCTTACCTGCCCGTTTGTTTTCTCTGGTAGACAAGCTCGGTATCTAACTTCTCAGAGTGCAGTGTGCCAAATGTCCATCTTTATAGCTGTTCATATTGTCTGTTTGTGCTACTGTGCACCTTGTTATAACATTTAGGTATTGGTTTTCTGCTTAAACCACTTTCATTTAAATCAGGTGCACTTAAGCTTCCTTTTTGGAAAAGATTTTATTTTGATTTCTGTAATACATTAGCTAAAAAGAAACCAGAAGGCTGAAGGGTTTCCAGTATGCTGTGGCAGAAGGCCTGCTATTTCACTAGTACGGATCACTGTTCAGAGTAAACTGACAAAGCCATCAAGGCAAAACTTGACTTACCACAGAGAAAAGAGGGAAAAGAAAAAGAAGGAAAAAAAAAAAAGCCTAGATAAGCTCTCAGCTGTAATGAACTTTTAAGACTTAGGGAAGCCCATACCCTGAGACTGAGTTGTGATTTGAGAAGTGGTTTTTAAATGTAGCAGAAAAGCCCATGCTTCTTTTTTCCTGAGGATTATTTATGAAATGTGCTTCATTTAAATAAAGTATATATTAAAAAATCCCAAAGTCCAGCTCTCCAAATTCATTCTGTGATTGGAGAACCAAACTGCATTATCTCCTGCAGCAGCGGTACTGAAATTACTGAATGTTCTCATTGTAAACTGATGCCCTCCTATGGGATAAAAAGATATAATTCAGTGAGACATGTAACAATTATAACAACATATCACAAGGGGAAAATCCAGGCAGTAGCTAGTTTGCTCTACAGGGTTATTGGGGGAGGCAGGAAATAAGTTTTATTTCAAACACAGGGTAAACATTGCGATTCCCTAAAACTGACAGAGCAGACTTAATGAGTATACTATCACTTCTGTTAATTTTTTATGCTGCAATCACAGTTCCCCAACTTAAGTAATTTTGTTTGGTCCATCTAGATGAATAAGAGTTTCTGCTGGGTTTTATTTTGTTATGGTTTGAAACTAAGGGGTTTCTTTGCTTACTTCCATGTTTGCTTGGAGGTATTGAAAGTTGGGATTTGCTGCTGCTATTGTTTCAGGATGTGGTTTGTTCTTTGGAATGTTTTTCAGATGAAGCAGATAAAAACGTACAGCAACATGTGCCAGCATGGATCAGGAAGGGGACATCCTGAAACAAGAAGCCACAAAGTATGTAAAACAATGTGCTTCAGATTAGAATTTTGTAAATGCCCTTCATCACAGCAGTGCTGAGTGTTCTAGCTGGCAGCTCAACTTGAGCTGTCTTTGAAATTCAAGTGATGGACGTGATCCTTAAATATGGGACAGTTGGGTACATCAGTGACTGATCACAAAACCCAAAGTAAACATATCTCTCACCTTCAGTACATTTTTATCAAGTGCCATAAAGCAGCAAACGTTATCTGTAAAGTATGAGTATAAATCCGTGATCTTCACCAAAGTTCAAATGAGTAGAATTTTCTGTACAGGACCAAATAATTAGAGCAACAGTTTGTGATTTTTTTTTTCTTGACATGGTAATTTTTTTTGTTACAGATATCCAGTAATTTATATGTTTTAACACTGTGGGTGATAGTCAGGAAAGTTTTGAAATACTTAGTTTTGAACAGCTCTCCAATTTTTTTTGTCAAGAATTAACAAACTTTTTAATTTAAATTATTTTGTTCTATCAAAGATACAGGTACATGAGATGTAATTGTGTGCCAGGAATGCTGGGAAAAGAAACAGATACTTGATGCAGTGGATGTATTTTGTAATAATGTATTGGACTACAAATTATTATAACTACGTGATTAAAAAAAAAAAGAATCACAGACTGCAAGGATAAAAATACAAACCCACAATTTCAGGAACATCACAGATGTTCAGTGTATGTACTGTTGTGTACATTTTTAAGGACAAGAGTGTGCCTGATCCAACCAGCTAATGTATTCACAATCCAAACAAAATGGCAATTAAAAGGCAATAGAGAGAGAAATACTCATGGTGGAAAAAACACAATCATAGTAATCACAAGAAGACCATTTTTCTGCTCTGCCTGCAGATAAATGCATAAATAATATGTCTGTAGTTCAGAATATGAAGAAACAAGAAGCATAACGGCATGATGCCTTTCCCCTATTTGTTTTTCCATTGGCATGTAGTTACATTGTCAACTTCTTGCAGTGTGGGCAGGAAGAATTCCTGTCTCTTAAAATATTGTGTGCAGGTCTAGATGCAATGACTCTTCAAACTCACAGGCTGCAATACAAAAAAAACCCACCTATTTTCCTCTGCTCAGCAAGAATTTTTTCCATGCCCACAGTTACAAATACCATATAATCATTGACGGGTCTTTGTTGCTGAAGATATTTATTGCATGACTTTCATTCCTGTGTCCACCTAGGGTACTCAGAATTCACACTTTAGAACGACCAGAGATGAACTTACAAGATACCCCATGGACTGTCTTTTTAAAGTGAGTTCTAAACCGTGCATTGGTTACAAGCTTCAACTAAGGGAATTGCACATCTGCATGCTGCTGCCTTGCTGATACTGTGGGGCAGTGGATTTCCCCCGTGTATTTCACATCCTCAGTAATTATCTGGCTTCAGAGCAAAACACAAGTCTTCAGGGGCTTCACCCTGCAAAGAGATTCCCCGTCAGGTGTGCTTTCAGCCCACCCCAGCAATAGCCACAGGAAGAGGGGCTGACACGTGGAAAGAGAAACCAGCGAGAAGGTGGTTGAGCAGAAAGCTCGGGCAGCACAGCTAGAGGTGATGGAGGCTTTGGACTCTCGCTGAAACTAGCACTTCTCCGAGTGGCCCCGCCAGGGCGTGTACACTCGGCAGGGGTGTTTCAAAGGTCTCGGTTGGTATGGCGAGTTCTGAGCGAAGCCTCCCGAGCTGCAGTGGTTTGAGTTTAGGTCGGATTTTTAAGGGGGTCCGCAGCTAATAAGAGATATGAAGCGTTTCCTAGCGTGGCGTGCAGCTGCGCGCTGTAGGTGAGCGCGGGGAGCGAGTCAGGGACCGGCGGAGCGCCAGGATTTTCCACCTCCCCCTCCTCCTGCTGGGGCCGGGACGAAGAGACTCTCGTCTGCCGAG
>NW_009722601.1:0-20621 GCF_000703405.1 Apaloderma vittatum
AAGAAGCAAAGATATGTAGGTCGTTTTCTGCAAGTCCGCGTCCGTACCTGACCGCTGCCAGGGGCGTGGGCCTGTGAAGGGTGGCGAAGGAGTAAATTAAAAAAAAAAATTTAAAAAATCACCCAAAATATCCATCTGTAAGGATTTCCCGTGTTTTTTTTTGAGGCAGGAGCCGAATGCTGCAGCGCCCGGCTGGCCTGGCAAACTGCAAACTTGAAGGAAGCGTCACGCTTCCCTGGTTAAAACAGCCCGTTTTGTGCTCCTCTAGTAAAATTATACGGCGTACCCCCCCCTCCCTGCATAGGGTGTGTTCGTCAGGGGTATCTTGTTTTTTTAAAATTGCCTCTGCCCTTTGGTACAGCGCGGTATGGGTTGCATGCAGCTGTGTTAACCTGGAGGTGTTAATACCCTCCTCTGCGACTCCTTTTCTACTCACAGCTTACTCCCTTGCTGGAAACCTTCCTACCATGTGCAGGTTATTGGAGGGGAAAATATAGAACGTGTGTTTGAGGGAAGAAAATTTAAGGTGACAAAGCTACATTGTCTGTACCTAACTAATTTTGGTTGATGAAGTCTTTTACTTAAGTAGGTGGTTATTAAGAATAACGTCGTGTTGCATCTTTTCTGCATTAAGCAATGCCAAATTCTACTTTCCAGGTGATGTACGTACACCTGTGTGCTATAGGCTTGTCAGCTTGTAACTTTTTTTTTTTTCCCCCAAAAAGATTCTGGTGTTTATTTTGAGATCACTGTTAGAAAAACTTGAAGATGATAATTGCCTCCTTTGTGGAAGAGATGCTGAGCTGATGCTCTGCTGTAGTTCTGTTTAAAATTACGATTTATTTTTTTCTTTAGTGCTTCTGTTGCTGCCTCTGTCCAACAACACATGGTATTTAGTAGGCATAACTGGCAAGCCCTATTAAACATCTCTTTATGTATGACAAGGCAAAAATCCGTTGCTGGGAAGTCTGAATTGATTGCTCCAAAAGTTAAAAGGAGAGTTTAGTTCCCGTGTTCCACCTTCTTATAGGTATTTTTTTTCTTGCCTGTTTTCTCTGCAGATCGCTAACACCCTCCTCTTTGGTTTGGGCTGGAAGCATTTCTCTGCCTTGTGGACCTCTTCCCTATAACTGCGCTGTAATTTCTGCCCGTGAACAGGCTATGCAACTCGCTTTGCCACATATTTTTTCTCTTGCCTCATATGCTGATGCTGCTTTCTGCATACTGTGATTAAAATAACTTTTGTGCCTAACTGCAGCAGGGAAAGGTTGGAGTTTGAATAGAAACACTAATTCTCTGTTAGAGTTACTACCAAATACCCTTTTTGGTTAGACTTTTTTTTCCTCGTACCTCTTATCTAGCCATTCTTAAGAAGATGTTTTCTGCTCCTAGAAGTAGCAGCATTAGTATATGAAGAACACAGTTCTTAATTTGATCCTTTATCTGCTGTGAACCTGTATTACAGTTAACTTAGCCTGCTAACTGCTTTATTTTTGAGGGAGAGACTGGCTCAAGCCTGCATAAAACTGTGGTGTTACTCCATCAGCTGTGTAACAGCTTTCCTTTGTGTCACCCGCTCTTGCTGTTGGAGATTAGATGGTTATGGCTCAAAAGTGTCTACTCATTGCTGGACCATCGGTATTGTAAACACAAGGTTAACAAAATCCCTCAGAAACTGAAATTCTCTGTGAGTTTCGGAGGTGATGGGTATAGATTAAATATGTTTTCAGCCAAGACTCTTAAGCGTAAGGACGTGGCGGGAGAGGACATGTGTTTTATTTTAAGCATCAAACTTGGTTGCTCCTAATCCCTTCCCCTGCTGCTGCCAAGACACCCACCTCTCGCCATTGACTTTGTGAGAGCTTCGGCTCCCAAGTTTAGTTCCCTGATCATACCCCAGTTACGTGCTTGAATAAATGGTGTGAATGCCCACTGTGCGCCATCCTGGAGGGCTGGGGAAGAAGCACAAGACAGGAGGGTAATTCTTTTTTCCTGCTGTCTGCTCCAAAAGCTGTGGCAGCAAGCAGGTCGATAAGAACCCAGATCAAGTTTAGTTTCCTGGTTTATGGCCCCTGTCCGTGCTGTGGATGC
This sequence comes from Apaloderma vittatum, assembly GCF_000703405.1. Classification (NCBI taxonomy): domain Eukaryota; kingdom Metazoa; phylum Chordata; class Aves; order Trogoniformes; family Trogonidae; genus Apaloderma; species Apaloderma vittatum. The sequence continues at coordinate 2,092 of NW_009722601.1, forward strand.
TTTTCGTAATGTAACTGCTTTTCAGGTGAAACTCAATCAATTTATTCTTTGCCTCCCTCTCCGCAGGAGAGCTGTTGGAGAGCCTCCTCTAAGTCTTGGAGCAATCACTGAATTTCCACCCTCGTGGTGTTTATGGCCTGCTCGTATAATTTGTTTTTGCTCTAGTGTTGCCATTTGGTTTAAATGGTTGGTTGATGTAATTAGAGGGAGCAATCAGATCCCCTCTTGACCACTTGATTTGATAGGTTAAACAGGTCAAAGTCTTAAGGTCTCCTGTTGTTCTCCTACTGATATTCTCAGTGTTTCCTTGTCCATGAAAAACTTTTGCCTTTGCCCATCAAGACCTTTTTTTTTTTTTTAATATAAAGGGAATTTTATGCATCTGTGATCTAGCTCTTCAGCTTCCTGCTTTGTGTTGGCAAGGGAGCAGGATTGGACTATTTTTTTAAAAAAAGTGAATATTTTTGGGGGGGCCTACTTGCTACACTAAGCTCTTGAACTTTTTGACATTCCTTGAATGATTGTTTTAGGCTAACGAGACAGGGAGTTGCTGGGCTAAATCTGTCCCAGACAAATCACTTCTTGTTAATCACTGTGCATAAACTACAGAGATGATAGATTGGAGAACTACCAGCTCATGACTCCTGGGAATCTATTTCTCCTCTCATCGTTATACAAGATGTCCAAGCAAATAAAACACATGATGCCTTTAAAAAAAAATAATGGTATTTATTTGCATTTTGAGAAATGTAAAAGTTTCCTCCTGCTCGAATGCCTGAGCTACAGCTGGTTGCAGGTAGTTCTGAGATTTAAAAACTTCCTATTTCTTGCTGGAATGGAACCTTTGAAGTAATTTTTTTTTTTTTTACAATGTGGTCTTGGCGCTTTTTCCAGGCTGATGCCTGTGCTTGGTAGTTTGGGAGCACATATGTGCCTACCAATATGGGCACTGCCTGAGAGACTTGGATCTTGGCTTTTTATTTATTTTTTTTGCTCCTGTAGAACTTAACAGTAGCTGTTTTTTCCAAGAGTTGGGAGTGGCAGCCAATAAGCACTGTATGTTGATCTGGACTCTGCTGCTCCTTCGAGCTGAAGAATTGGTGAAGAATTGGTCCTTTGCTGGTGATGAGGAGAAGCAGAGTAAATCCAGGTGCTGCTCCAAGCAGAGAGACAGTACAGAGGCAATTCCTACAGTTCCTGTAGTTCCTCTGCAAGGTGTTTTTTTTTTCTTTTTTTTTTTTTTCCCCTCCCTGGCCACGTGAGGACTAAAGCAGCATCTGGGCCAGGTTCCCTGTGTTTGAACTCGTCCTCTCTTGGTCGCGGTCATGTCTGTGTGAAGGAGTGCTGCAGTCTAATTAGATTATATTAGAATGAATAAGTGAATCTTAATAAATGAGCTTATGGGGGCACTGCCAGGTCAGCTCAGTCCCTAAATATAGGTACTAGGCAGCATGCAGGCTTGGTGCAGTACCTAGCCATACAGTAAAATTAAACAGAGATCTACCGGGAACACATAAATTCTGCTGCCTTACCATCTTGTTGGCTTGCATGTTCCAGTGTCTTGGTATGAGAAATGCCAAAATCTACTCAAATATGAGCATTCTTTAATTGAAGCTTGGTGGGGAGTTGGAAGGGGAAGTCGTGGCTGTGGAAACTGTAATAACCTGAGGTGCTAAAGAATGCAAATCTCGTGATCCGTTTTAATGCTTCCCATTTAACTAAAGGTGCTTTAAAAAAAAAACTAAGTCTCCTAGACGCTGTAGAAAACAGGGAACAAGATAAATGTTTTTTGTTACATGTCTGCATGTGGAAATACTGGAAAGCTTCTTCTCTGACTCTAACATAAATGAAGAATATTGTCTCCTCTTCTTGCAACTATGTGATGCAAAGTAGCAGTTCAGGAGCTTCAAGCCTTGAATTTTGCTGTGCGGTGTGTGGGTGACTGGAGGGAGGGGAGAGGGACAGAAAGCCTAAGGTTTGTGGGTTAATCTGAAATAAAATAGATGCTTTAGTGCAGCTCTCCTTGTTTTCTGCAATGTTCTTTGATTTTGTTAGTGTTTTCTGGCTACTCTGCTGATCAAAATTCACAGCTCTAAATTTCTGTTACTGAAGACATTTCTTCCCCTTTCCTTCCCGAGAAGACTAAATTAGAAGAATAGTGTTTTTTTTTTTTTCTTCAAATGAAACCTCTCCTTCGCTTATAGATCACCAAGACTGCATTATAACTTGGAGAAAGTGTCTCTAAATGAGTAACATGGGCTAGCTGCTTATTTTCTTACACTAATAACGCCTATTATAAATAGCCTTACCCTCCACTAGCATTAACAGCTCCCTGCTGCTTTCTGCTTGTCAGGTGTGCGGGATTTTTAGTGGTAGTACAGTATGGAAAGCTGCACTTTTTGTGGGATATTTTTTACTCTTGCTTTACTCCTGGCTGATCCTGCTGCCTGATCTTCTCATAGCCAGGCAATCCTGCAAATCTCCTCTCTGCTTGAACAGCCGGTACGTTGCTAACCACTCCTCTGCTGCAGGAAACATCTTTTAAGCCTTTTTAGGCTGTAAAGTTGAGGAAATAGAGCAAAACTCCTGGTTTCCTTCGACTTGTAGTGGAATGACTAATAGAGCACCAGGGAGGTTTATTTTTTTTTTTTTCCCCTCCCTTCTCGGAAGAGGTGTGTTGATGTTGTCCAGCAAAACACAAGTTCTTGCTTTTGGATTGCATGTATTAATTGCATAGCTGATCTTCTCAGCCTGCCTGTCTGATGTCCAGCTTGTCGAGCATGTGTTGAATGACCCAGGGAAAAATAAAACTTGAGTTCAGAATTACGTGGGTGTTGAAGGCTTTTAAAGCCTGGTATATTTATGCTCGTGATTCATGGCACTTCCAAAAACAATCCAGCTCTCATCCTGCAGAGGGGAAGTACCTCTGTCCAGAGTTACCAGATTTCGTTTAGTTGTGTCACCTGCCAGAGCAATATAAACTGAACCTGACTTATTTTCGGCTGCTTCTTATTCTTTAAATCTCACCCTGCAAGGGTTTCTTGTAGAAGCAGTTCTGGCTTGATTCTGCTTCACACTCCCCTGTATGGGCTGAAAATGGTAAGCAGGGTATTTTATTCCAGGGATGTGACAAATTTCAGCGCATCTCATTCCTATCTGTGAGTGAAAAGGTATCTTTTGTCTGCCTTGGGCTGCCCAGGAAGGAAGTTGTTGAGTCCAGGAGATAAAAGCTCAGTCTCCTCCCCTCTGAGGGGGCAGCTTGCTTGCTCCTCAGCTCGGCAGCGCTCTATTCCAGTTCTGCTCGTAGTAGGACACAGGGGAAGACTTTCATGGGGCAAATGTGAGTGCACTTGTAATCTATTTGCAAGTGCATAGCCGTCAAGGAAGATGATGACTAAGCTATTGCACAAGGTGCAGCTCTTGAGGGAGCGTGCCAGGATTGGGCTGGTTTGTGACTGACTGATAAGAGAGCCTATAGTATCAGTCATCTGGCAACTTTATTATTACTGGTGAAATCTGACCACTGGCTATGACTAATTTTTGATTTTCTCAGCCTATTTGCTGTGAGGTTTTAAGTTGACCAGTTGCGAGTACAAAGAAAAAAAGTTCATTTTATTGGAGGAAGCAAAAGCTTCCCGACCCACTGATGGGGAGTGCTGGTTGCCGTGGTGCTTAAAGCCAGTGGCTTGCATTTGGCTCGCGTGGGTGTCTCTCTGCCAGGTGCCTGCCCTTTGCCAGGCTCTTGCACGGCGTTTTCCGCCTGCTCTGGTGCACAAGCAGGTTGGAGAGTGTTTACCATCCCATTTAACAGAAGAGAAAGCTGAGGCCCCTTGCCTGTGGTAGAAGATGACAAGACCAGCCACTGATACTGTTCCTGTGGTCCCATTCCTGACCTGGTCTCCAGAGCATTCTCTCCTGGCTCTGCTGGGCTGGTGGTCAGCTGGTGGGAGACTTATTCTGTGATGATCGAGGCTGTTCCCACACGTCTTCCTTCCAGGGTGTCTGCTGTGAGTCTCTGCCTCCCAAACTGGTTTGAAAGGCGGTAGAGCTGCTTTGTCTGTTAAGTCATTGCTTGTGTTGTGTGGAGACACCTCAACTTGGCTTCCCTGAAGGCATTGCCTTTTCCTTAATGCTGTGCTGTGCTGTCCGTGGACCTAAAACCAGGTCCCAGCTGCTGCATCTCTGCTGCCCATCTCCGTTTCAGCTCTAGATATACCCAAGAGTAGCCCTGTGGCTACAGCAGATCGTATCCAATGGATCTTTCTCAGGGCATTTTCAAATCTGGGAAGGGATTGGAGTTTAGCACTGCTGTGCCAGGAAGGACGCTTTCCCCTGGGACTGGGCAGGAACTTTTCTGCCTCCTTTAACTTTGTCCTCTGGGGAGACTGGGCATGTTCTTCTCACAGACCAGGCTGTGTCTGCAGCTCTCAGTGGGGTGTGGTACTGGAAAGCTGGCAGAAAATGGAATTTATGGGTGAACACTGTATCCCGTGTCACACCTACTGACCTTTGCTTGTGTAAATACCTGTTGGCACCATACGCAGCTTCAGCTGTGGTGGACTGCTAAAGGACTGTGCTGCTTTTTCTCTTTGTGCTGCTGTGACTTGTATCTACAGCAGTGCCAAAGTGAAGCTTCTCCAGGTTCAAACTCTGACCAAGGAGGAGCTCTTTGATGTAGTGTTTGCTGAGAAGGTGTCCTTGCTGATCCGGTCCATACATGAACAGAAAGAACTATTGTCCAGGAGAGAGGAAGAGGTAGCATCTCAAAACCTTGGAAACCATCAAGCTGCAGGGAGGATTTATGGAGCCTTTGTTAGGATTTTACCAGCTTCCCTGGGCTTTCCTGCGGCGACTCAGTGGGAGTACTGACATTCTCCCTTGTTGCCTTCGCCTAAGGTCACTTCCATATCGACAGCCTGTGCTACACTCCTGCTAGGATTGGGTTGCATGCTAAATTTAGTAAACCTCTTTATGGCTTAGCGTGTGTGTGCATATGTAAAAACATATTTTTTTTTAAGTAGCTTTTAATGGGTTAGAGCCTAGTTCAGATGCACAAGAGTACTAGGCTTTCTCAGCACAGGTGGCAGTATGCCAGGCCAGTTGGGGGAGGAACAGGTACTCTGCTCCTCCTCGATGTACTTCAATATATGGATTTAGTAAGGTGAGGAGGGAGAGAGACGATTGTGGAAGCACAATTATGACTTAGATAACGTGGTCTGCAGTCTGAGGGATGTGAAAAGTGCTAGCGAGGGGGTTAGGTTTCAGAAGTTTTAAAGGCTTGTAAAAATTTTTGGTCAGATATTTACATGACAAGCCTGCCTTTTTCAGCTCCCCACGCTCCATCGCCTGGTTTCTGCCTCTTTTTCCTTGCTGTGTGTGTGCCAAAAGAAGAATTTTCACTTCTAAGTAGATTTCTTGATCCTCACTCCCCATTACAGGTGACTAGAGTAATAGTTTGAGGTGTAACCAAAGTTGGAGGCAAGTAAGTTTAGATCTGTGTGGTTGTGGTGAATTGTTTTGTTCAATCCTTGCATGCCTGCAGAGCAGCAGATTGTGGGACAGCAAAGCAAGGGGAGTGAGAACCCAGAGAAGCATGAGAGAAATGACCTCAATTACTGTGCATTTCTATTGCGGAGCATTTTTAGGCCTTTTTAACAACCTGGCATGTTCTCGAGTTCAGATCCTCACTGTGCTGAGCAGTAAAGCTGGGAGTCTTGAGGTGGGTGTGCGTGCATATGTTTTGAGGCTGTTTTTCGGGGACAACTCTGGAATGTTGAGTTATTGACTTTGAATTCAGAATTTTGAGAATGGTGAAATGCATGTTTGAAGCCCCTTTAGGAGACTTTATAAGCTTAGTCCTTGTCACAAGCAGAGCAACCCAGGAAACCCTTAGAGATGCACTTTGAATATATCTTGTGTGTTGTCAACTGACTCCTGAGCTGTAGCTGGGGTTACGCATTGAACTGGAGCGTGGGACTGGGACCACTATAGCTAAGGAGTGTTGCTGGGCTGCTGCTTCTCAGAGAAATACCAGCAAGCCTCAGCATCACACACCTGGGGAATCAACAGCCATGTGAGGAAGGTGGTAAAAGACAGCTCCTTCACCACAAGGCCTGGGTGTCATTAAGGTGTGTGAAGTGCGTCTGTGGAGGAGCTGGAGCCTTTCCCCTGGTGCTAGAGGGGAGCTTGGTCTCTGGGTATTTAAGACAAGATGCAAATACCGCTTTGGAGTCTGCTGAAGTACCACAGTGGTTCCTGTCTCCACGTGACCTTCTTAAGCTGCCTGCTCAGATCCTAAAGGGTCTATGTGCTGAGGTGACACTGTGTGTCATTCCTTTGTGTGTGAGTACTTTTGGTAGAGGTTACGTGAAACACGGAGAGGTTAACAAGGTGAAAAGAAGCCTTATGGAGAGGAATGCGTGGTGCTGCCGTCTCGGAGCACGTATCCTGTGTGGAAGGTGAAAGGATGATGTCTCGGTCGAGCTATAGCCAGTGAGGTCCCTGTTGTAGCACAGGAGGTGTTTTGGGTAGATGATGAGGTGAGGTCTTGGTGCTACTTTCAATAAACAGCCAATGTGCAGTGTCTGGAAGGAAGGCAGGGAGGGACTTTAACACTTCACCTGTCTCGGTAGGGCAGCAACCACGGTTCAAAAACTTCATGTTGTGCTTTTACATTGAACTAAAAGTTCCGGCTCAATGCAGTTTATGCTTTGAAATATGCTGGGGTAACCTTGTATGGTGCCAGTGCTGTAGGGGTTGCTTCTGAAGCTTCTTTTGTTCCTTAACCATCTTAAAACTTCAAGAGTATCAACAGCACCATGTTCTGTAGCAAAAAGGATCTGGCTTGGATGTAGAACTGCTATCTTTATGTCTGTATGATAACGTACTTTAGGATAAATGTTGAAGGACAGCTTTGCTACAGACCAGTCAAACTCGTATCTGCTGTGGGAGTCTTGGTGATGGGTGTCTCTTCCGTCTGCAGCTGGTGAAAATTTTGTGCTGGAGCGGTGTGAAAGGAAGTCCATCGTCACCAGAAGCATCTGTGGTCTGAATTCAGCCCTGAGTGTACCTCAAAACGTGCCCTGTGTTCAAAAAGTTTTATAAATACAGCATGAACAATGTTTTAATCTGGCAGATGACTTTAGATTTAATGCATGATTGTAATAAAATCCAAACCTCTCTTACAGGTGTTGCTCCTTATGTGACCGTGGATTAAAACTCACTGATTACTACTAGCAGGAGAGTGATAGATGCCCATTGTATAATTTAAAACGTGTTCCATGCAGTCCTGGTTTGCCTCTAGCTAAGGGACAGGAGCGCTCAGTAGGAATCTGCTGCTGCTGTGTGGCCAGGCAAAATAAAAATACAAAACCGTGCTCTATACGGAGGCTGCAGATTCCCCATTACAGCATCGAGCACCTCATCGGATTGATGATTGAGGGCATTGTTTGGGTATTGTTCTTCCCCCCCCACTTGCAGTCCAAATACATTCATGGCCCGTCACTGCCCACTTGTTCCTCTGCCGGCGTTGTCTTCTGGCTGGAACCCAGCTGGAACCAGGGTAGGAGCTGGAGGAAGCCGACAGGTTGGGTATGGCCCCTCTTTGCTTGGGTGTAGTTTGGAGCAGTGTAGCTGTATGTGCACACCGGGAAGCAAGGGTGTCAAGTACTGCCTGCTCAAGCCTAGGCTTGGATTTTCCAATGTTTCTGTGACGTTTTTCTTTCTGAAGCCTGACTGTGGTAATACAGTGTTAGTAGCAAAAATAGGCATGCTGATGTGGTACTTAGCCAGCTGTGTAGGCTGGAAAGGAGGGACTTCTAGCCTGGGGAGGCTCCTAGTGTCCTGCTTCCCAAGCCCTAGTTTGGTAGTTGTGCTGTGTGTGTTGATGATAACTCTGGTTATGATGCCTCTGTGAATTTGCAGGAACTTTGACTTCTATATGTTGAGTCTGCATTCCTCCTATTGTCTAGCCTGAACCGAAGTTGCCCTTTTAAAAATCTTCGGGTTGGGAACTAACTGTATACCCCTGAGTTTTAAACTCTTGGCATGTTTGAAAATTTATTACCACTCTGTGAACTTTGGTTATTTAACTTATGGACATTTTTCCCCCCCTTTTTTTCCCCCACTATACTCTATGTGGTGAGAAGGGAGAAAAATCTTGCCTGTTGATTTCACCTCTCTTTCCAGCTGAAGAATTATCGAGACTTTGCTATACCCCATTATCACGCTGTCTTGTTTCAAATGTTGCTTTCTGATGATCTCACTTAGCTAGCTCTCTGCTACATTTACAGTAATTTTGATGCCGCATTCACACTTTCTTTCCCTTTAGAGAAAATTGAAATAACTGCTTAGACATAATGTGTGCAGTAAATAATATCTTAAAACTTCAGGTAGTTAGAAGAAACCACATGAAAGCATCTAGATCTGATATGATTCACAGTCATTCAAGAGTTTTGATTTCCCTCTATGAGTTAAGAACTCTCCTTTAACTTGTTTCCAATGCAGGTCAATCTCATTTTCCTCTAGGAATTCAAATAGACTCTCTGCTGTTGGCTTCTCCTTTTGTCCATGGTGTTTAACAATAGGATTGTTGAGTCACTGAGAGGTTAACATGCACTCTTTTTTTTCTCTTTTTTCTTTTCTTTTTTGTCAGGGGTCCAATCTCTTTGTATAGTTGTGTGGAGCAGCACGCTGAACAGAAATAATGGGAAAATCTTGTTGGTGGAATGACTGGGGTTGTCATTTTGCAATACCAGAGTAAAGACCTGCTTAGCTTCAGGCTTCTCGCTATGTACGCGCTGACTGGCTACAAATCTCCCTGCAAGAACGTTAAATATTAGTTTCTCTGTATCTTTAGCATTCAACGGTGTTCTAGCTAGAGGGATCTGAACGATTACAGTAGGTTCAACAGTAGCTTTGCATTTGGTTTTTCAGATTGTTTTGCTATGATGAGTCTTTTAGGGTTTGGCATTAGAAAAAGGGCGAATTGTAGCCCTTAATTATGAAGAGCAGGAACAATTGCGGCCGGCCGGCCAGGCAGCAGTCCAGCTCCTCTCTCACTGAGCGAGCAATGCTTTTGTGCTGTGCCATCCCACCGCACAAATGACTGTAACGGGCTGTTGCTAGATTGATTGGTTTTGATCTCTTTTAGGAAGGGGTTCGAAAGCTCTAATTTTGGATTTATCACAGCAGTCCTGCAGGCTTTTTATCCCGTTGCTCTGAGCAGATCTGTTGCTGCCACTGCCCCAGAGAGCTTCCTGTGGAGGCAGCTGTTGGGGGCAGCGTGGGATTAAAACTCAGCTATTAAATCCAATTGTACTGGGACATCTGCGGCTTGGCTTGTGTTGGTTCAGAGGCAAAGTAATTGCGAGGAAAGAGTTGAAGGTACGGTGTGTTGCTGGCAGCCTGGCCCCTTTACTTGTGCAGGCAGTGGAGAACTTTTACAGAATCACAGAATGTTCAAGGTTGGAAGAGACCTTGAAAGATCATCCAGTGCAACACCTCTGCCGGAGCAGGATCTCCCAGAGTAGATCACACAGGAACACATCCAGGTGGGTTTTGAAAGTCTCCAGAGAAGGAGACTCCACAACCTCTCTGGGCAGCCTGGGCCATGGCTCTTTCACCTGCACAGGGAAGAAGTTTTTCCTAATGTTTTTGTGAAACTTCTGGCGCTCCAGCTTGCACCCAGTTTCCCTTTGTCCTGTCATTGGACATCCCTGAGAAGAGCCTGGCTCTGTCCTCCTGACACTCACCTTTTACATATTTATAAACATTAATGAGGTCACCCCTCGGTCTCCTCCACGCTAAAGGGACCCAGCTCCTTCAGCCTTTCCTCATACAGGAGATGTTCCACTCCATCATCTTCGTGGCTCTGCAGTGGACTCTTTGAAGCAGTTCCTTTTCCTTCTTGAACTTTGAGGCCTTTGGCAGAGTTGAGCTTGGAAAGGTGTGGGATGGGGTTATGCTCTGTGGCATGTGGGTGAGCTGTAACTTGCTGGATGTCCCCCAGGGCAGGGAACCTTCTCTTAGCTTTTCTCTTACCAGCCCATGGGCGAGGGCATCCCTTGCTCAGCAGAGCTGGGCGGCGATGGGGCTTGCAGGAGTGTCTGCCGCTGGCAGCGCTCCGAGAAAAAAAAAATGGAGCACCTCTCCAGGCTGGGTTTTGCCTGCAGTTCAAGTCAAAGTGCACCCATTTACCACCGAGACATTCTTTGCTGCTTGCCCCGGCTGCGTCTCCTGTTCCGGGCTTGTTGTTAGGTGAAGATGTCATCAGGCAGTTTGCAGACTGTCCTTGCGCCGTGGTACGCTACGCCTCCGGCAGAGCACGTGCTGGGAAATGGAAAATACAGAACTCCTCTGCGGGATTCAACTTCACTTCCCCCACTCCCCCCCTCCCAGGAGCTGCTGAGCCTCTGTGGCAGTTGGCATTGAGATGGCAGTGCTTTCTCCTGTTGGGAATGTTAAAAATACCCGCTACAGTTTTCCCTTTCCACATACCAAAATATATTAATGCGCTGCTGCTTTGATTAGTCATTTCCTCTTCCTTTGTTCCTTTCACAACGGGGTGAAGGACTGCGGGTGCGTACTTCAGTAAAATCTTGTACGGTTAAGAAGTCTGACGCTAAATAGATTCTCCTGGGTTAATACCTGTCTTTGTTGTTGGAAGACTTCTGTTCTCATCCTGTGAAATACCCATTTAAATGTGAATAAAATCACTTTGTTAGTGTTTGTACCCATAATGTCATTGCCTAATTTATTTTTGTGGGGGAAAAAAATTCTAATATGAACAAGGTTAATATGTCTACCTTGACTTTAATATATTCTTGCAGGAAAATTTCGGCGATACGTTGCTGTAGGAAGACGTCTAAATTCTCTCTCATCTATTTCAAGTTTTCTTGTCTTCCTCCTGTGCCATTGCCTCCGTGCGTGTGTGCTCCCCTCCCTCTCTCTGAGTTCCTGTGAGATCTTGTTCAATGTGGGTGGAAGCTTAGTGAAAGGACCAGCCTGACAGCGTTGGGATCTGGAGACTGTGAGCGACGGGAGAAATTGATGTGAGTAGGCTAAAATATTATCTGACCAATATGGTTAAGGGCAACATTGGGTAGAAATTTGGAGAATCGAGCCATAAATTCAGATCAACCTCTATGCAGATATGTGCAAACTTCAGAAATACATCCCCTAAACAGAATGCCACCCTTGTTAGCAATCTGTTGTGGTTTTCCTGTCGTTCTGGCGCTGAGGACATCTGCTTTGCCCTGGATTCCAGGCGGAGGACAGCTTGTGCCTGCCCAGGGAGGTGAGGCATAGGCAGTGGTGCTACTCCTGCCAGGCAGCCTGAGAAACAACAAGCGTTGGTGGGGCTGAGAGAGGCTTGTGGGGACGTAATTACCTCTTCTGGGGTGCACAGGCAGATAATACACTTGTGTCTTTTCTTTTGCTACTTGCAGCTCTTGTATGTAAAAACCTGGGTTGGTTTTGTTTTGTTTTGTTGTTTTTTTTAATGAGCGTTAGCCTCCCAGTACTTGGATGCCATTCATACTTTCACAGCAATCTGGTAAGGCAAAAAAACCCCCACCAACAAAAACCAACTAGACCGAAGGCCTTTTCTTCTTTTATTTCTGTGTCCTCTTATTTTACATTTATATTTTAAAATCTGAACAAGAATACATAATACAAGAATGTATATTTAGGTAGTTATATTTACTGTATACACTGGAAAAGGGAAAAGTTTTCATTTCAGCTGCTTTTTCTTTGCAGATTGCTGTGAAAGTATGAGAGGAATTTGAGTGTGGAGAAGCTACTGCTTGTACCTGCTTTCCTCTATCCTTCCGTACTTGCAGAGACTGAATTGGTTGTAAAGAGACGAAGGGGGCTGTAGCAGCCTCAAATCTCTTCCAGTTTTTTTTTAACTTAACATTTGAGCCTCTTTCTTGTTTTTCACCAGCAAGGAGTCAACTATGTAATTGCTGTAGGTGTAGAGCTTTAATTTTAAAGTCATAGAGCATAGCAGGAGTAGGTGCAAAAGTTTCAGAAGAAAAATGCTTATATCAGTTTGACTTATTCCTTTGTCAGAAAAGGATTAAACTGTGTTGGAGTAAGATAGCTCAATACCCTCACACCTGAGACACCCTTCACCTGGCCTTGTTCTGGCAGAGCCAGCTTTGGGAATGACACCACACATGGTCGTGTTGGGAGATGGAGCAGGGGATGAGTTGTGTGGCGGACAGCTTTGTGTCCCCAGCTGAAGGACGTGTGAACAGTTGTGCTGGTAATGCAAAAAAAAAAAACAAACCCCAAACCCATGTCCTAGGAAGGGGTTCCGTGCTGGCTGAAATAGCCATGGCAAAACCCCCTGCAAAGCCATCCGGGCTGCGTGGCGCTTGACGTCGGAGCTGTGTGTCTCCAGCTTTGGGGGGTGGTAGCTGTGCTCTGAGGCTTTCCATGGGTCTGAGGTGAAGATTATACTGTGAATATATATTTATACAACAGACCACGACAGATGTCAAAAGGCCTTTGTTGAGGTTCATAGTGGCTTTGAACTTGTATAAATGACTTTTGTGTGTGGGGAAACCCGAGCTGCTATGAATTGTCACATCCACTTGGCTTGTGCAAGCCTCTGTTAGCTTTTCAGACAGCTAATTGGAATAACAAACCAGGAATGGTGTGATTCCTCCCTCCCATACAGGTGCTGGCCACAAACAGATTTCAGGTGTGGTTGTACGTGTTTTATGCTTCTGCCTGGCTGACCCAAGAGTCCGGGCTTAAATTTGTATCTGGCTCCTGCTGCTGGATGAGTTCGTGTTGGAAACTCCAAAACTACGTGGTCTGTGGAACTGCTGCTGAGACTGATAACCTAAACTCAGCTTTGGCCGTTAATCTGCTAGCTTTGTCTCTTATTTTTAGTCTGTAATCCTGCGTTAATATGGCCTTGGTAAAAACCCAAGTTCTAGCATTGCATGCAAAGCCAGAACTGATGAGTTAATGACTGTTGGGTTTATTGCAGTGTATTGTTATACCTTGAGCAAACCTGCTAAAGCCATGCGTTGCAATGCAGCTGGACAGAGCTGTGGTGAGAGCAGCGGAGGCTATTTTTAATCAAGTCTGTGTTTTCTGGCTCTGTCTGGCAGCATCAGAGAAGAAGTGAGACTTGTCTACTGCCTGCCTTGCAGGGGCAGCGCCTTCCTGAATGGCTGTGCTGACATCTTTCCTTGCCTTAACATCACAGAATTGTCCGTGCTAACACGTTCGCGTGGCTGCTTGTGCAGCCTTTTTGTTTTGCTGTTGAACTGTTCCCCTCGATGCCGCAGAAAGCAGCAGATGTAATGGGGGATCTTCTGGCTGGTCGGGGCTGCCGTGTGAGTGACCTTGGCTGCTGTTTCTGCCTGCTGGAGACGCAAGCAAAACCGCAAGCCAAGAAAATCGGCCTCTGCATTCAACCTTTAGTTTAGATTTTACTGCCTTTTGGTCCTTTGTGAGAAGATGCTACAAGTGTGGTTTTTTTTCTTTGTATTTTGAGAAGCAGCATTTCTCAGCTCCCCATGTGCAGAAGTGAGCGGCCATTGAGGAGCAAATGTTATATCTGGTCTCTGCTTGCAAAACAGAGCAGGGAAAGCAGTTACCCAAAAGACAACAAACCTGCTGCTCGGGTGTCTAAACGCCTTTCAAATAGTTCACGGTGGTGTGGGCAGAGCACATCTGTGCATGAACGTGTGAAGGAAAGAGCCTGAGAAGCCTCAGGGACTCCCTGGAAATAGCAGTGGGACGACGCAGGGTAATGCTGAGAGCATCTTGGGCTGTGGCCATCCCCTGCTGGAAGAAAGAAACCTTTGATCCTTTACAGGTGTTTTGGTAGAAGGTAGCTTAAAGATAACAAATTTATCTTCCGACTTGAGAGATGCTAAATGCATAGGGGTGTGTTAGAAGTTAGTGATTTTAAGGGAAAGCTTGCAGTTTCTGGAGTCTTGGCAGGGCCAAGGATGCTTTCCCTTGGCCCTGATGGGTGCCAACTTTTATCCCAAACAACATCCCCTCACAAACTCTGCAAAGAATGTTTTGGTTCACTAAGACTTTTCAGTCCTGAACAATATTGAATCCTGGAATCATTTAGGTTGGAAAGGACCCTTAAGATTGAGTCCAACCGTAAACCCAACACTGCCAAGTCCACAATTAAACCGTGTCCCTAAGCGCCACATTTCCATGTCTTTTTGAAATACTTCGACTTCCCTGGGCAGCCTGTTCCAAGGTTTGATAAACCCTTCCTTCAGTGAAGTAGTTTTTCATAATGTCCAATCTAAACCTCCCCTGGCACAACTTGAGACCATTTTCTCTTAGCTTGTTACTTGATGAAAGGGACTGACCGCCACCTGGCTACAGCCTCCTGTCAGGGGGTTGCAGAGAGCGATGAGGTCTCCCCTCAGGCTCCTCTCTCCAGGCTGAACAGCCCCAGGTCCCTCAGCCGCTCCCCATCAGACTTGTTCTCCAGACCCTGCCCCAGCTCCGCTGCCCTTCTCTGGACACACTCCAGCTCCTCAGTGTCCTTCTTGTCGTGAGGGGCCCAGAACTGGACACAGGGCTCAGAGCACAGGGGACAATCCCTGCCCTGGTCCTGCTGGCCACATCGTTGCTGTTATCAGCGTATTCATGCTTTGGTGAAGTCCGTGGGTTGCTGGTGTGCCAGCGTCTGTGCAGTTTCAGGGTGTTTGGGTAAGCTGCCAGGGCAGTTTCTCCGTCGCGCCGTGCAGACAACGAGCGTGTGCGCTTTTATCCCCGGATAAATGTGAGGTTGCTTGTTCCACTTTCACTGGTGCTAATTCCAACTCTGGGCTTTATCCCGCAGCCCAGGTGGTTTCAGGGCGTCAGCTGCTGCTCAGTGAATCCCTGCCCTGCCTTATCTTGTATGAACTTGCCTGGGTGGCCGGGCTGTGGCGGAAACCTCCTGCGTACTCCCGGCAAACCCTTGTGCTTATGGCTGGGGGGGTGGTGCCGGGACTGGAGCAAGGTCATCTGCCAGATAGCGGTGGCAACGTCATGTAGACAGATTGTGCTCTCGGCTTGCTCTCGGCACCACTGCTGCATTTTGTTGGCTCTAAAGATGTATTTAAAAAAATTAAAATAAAAACAGCCTAAAAGTTGAGGCTTTTGTTGAAGCAAAGCTACCTTTTTTTTTTCCCCCCTGGAAATTTAATAGCTAGCGTGCCTGTGTTAACTAACATCCAGCAACTGAGAGCAGACAGAGCCCAACAGATGGTACAAACAGCGGCATGTTTGGAATGGAAAATATTTACCTAGAGGGTATTTGAAGCACTGGGATTGTGCTCTGCAAATGGCTTAATTGTATCAGCGTAATCAGGTGAAGAAGAGCAAGATTTATTGACAAGTCTCTTTCTCCTCCCGCTGTGAGCAGTTTGTAAGGGGTGTCAAGCGCCGTTGAGCTTCACTTGAATGTGTCTCCTTCCCAGAGAAGAGTAACTTTATGAGAGTGGCTCAGTCTGTAATTTTTAGTGTCTACGGCTTTCTGCTGCTGCTGCACAAATCATGCTGTCAGGGGCAAGTATTTAAACAAGATAAACTCGGAGCTTGAATTGCTGTTTATTATGCTTCCCCCCAGTCTTAGCTTTGGTAGGGTTTCTGTAAACAGGTCATGGAAATAATAGATGTAAAAACAGAGTTCAGAAAGAATACAAAAAAGTAGGTTAAATTTTGCCATCTGGGTCATGATGGGCAGGGCCATTTAGACCTGAGGAGGATGTTGTTCAGGGGCTCCTTTTGTTCCCAGGGTTGCTCACTCGCTGCAGTGAGCCAGGCGTGGATGGACTTGGGGCAGGTTTGATGGACTGAGATCCCGCCTGCTCTGACTTTCGCTCTACCTCTTCCCAGAGCTTCTGCGATATGACACTGTCTTCTGTGTCTAGTCTTGATGTGTGAGGAACACATCTTTTTTATTATTACTGTTATTTTTTTTAGTGACATACAGGGCTGCTTAAAAAACCTAAGCCAACCTAAGTTCTAACTCTGCAGTTTTTTCTTCCACTGTAGCAATGCTGATGTTGAATAAACTGCCTTTAGGTTTTTCTGGCAGCTCTCCCTCCTAGGGCTTGAGCCCTGCAGTGCTTTAGTTAGTTAATGCTCAGGAGCAAATTTGCAGAGGGCTGGTTCTCCCCCTCTATGGCTGAGGAATAAGCATGGAGTGCTTAAAAAATTAGTTCAATTCATATTTTTACCTGTGGCAGATCTGCTGAGCATCCTCTCCTGAAGAGAGCTATGGGGGAAGATGAGCTCGAAGCTGTCTTCAGGAGGATCCTTTCTGCATCTGCCTGTTGTGGAGTGTTACTAACCGTGTACAGATCAAGGAAAAAAAAATACTGTTGTCTGTTTGAGGAATTTATTGCATACATGTATTCCTTTGAGACTTCTTGCTGTGTTCCTAGTGACTGTTGAGTGCAAGGGCTTTCTTTTAGTCTTCTTGCCAGCTTGAGAAAATCCCAGGGAAAATACCCCAATTAAAGAAGCTGTTGTGTTAGCTAAATCATATGTGATATCTCTTAAACTGCTTAGTATTTTTTTTTAAAAAAATTATCTTAGTACCTGTATTTTTGCCCCTTTAATGTTGGTTTTTTAAAGAGGCACAAATCCCTGGATATTATGTACATCTTGGGACCCAAGTGTTTGTAGAAGCCGTGCTTCTAACGTGCTAGGGCTAAGCTACGAGTGAGTCATTATCCAGATGGAGCTATAATTTATTTCTGTCTTCGCAAATAAGCTAATCCCCTGGACCTAAACTGAATGAATATCCCGTGAAATGTGGTATCCGTGCAGGGTTGAAACTTGAGATTTAAATGCAAAAAGCGAAGGGTGCGTTACAAAAATCCAGGGCGGCGTTAACTAGCAGAGGAAGTCACGTGCAAGAATAATACTGTAGTGGAGTTCAGAAATAATAATTTTCTGTGGCACGGGCTCAGTTTAGAGAAACAAAAGTGCAATTCTTTTGTTAAACACAGGATGGGAACAGTAACCGAGTCTGGGCGTGGGCTGGGACAGATGCGGCTTGTTCCCCTTTTTCAGAATGACTGAAAGGATGTTGTGAGTCGGACGAACACAACGGGAGCGCGCCGGCAAGTGGGGAGCCTGGCACGGGCACCGGGCCCGAAGAAACGTGCCCAATAAATACCAGGTTAAATATAAAATATGGATAAAAGGTGAATGTTTAACTGAATGACTTGAAGTTTCAATGTGGCTGCAGCGGCTTGTTGGCAGGAGGGAAGGGGTGTGTACGTGCAATTTTGTGCCGGGTGTGCCTCGCCCGAGGATCGGGTGGGTAGAGAGCTGATGCAGCCACTCCAGAAAGTTGTCCGAGGGAGGGCTCTGAGTGTTCAGTCCCCTTGCCAGCACTTCTAGGAGGGAGAAGTCATTTTTGTGAGGGTGTCTCACGTATCCGCAGCAAACTAAATCCTTGGGAGCAGCTAAGCTGGTTTGGAAAGGTGTTTGGAAGTTAATGTAGCATTCACTTTTTCCTGGTTTAATAAAAGAAGCTTCTTTGTCCTGTTTATTTTTGTACGGCATAGGATTTTTTTTTTCCCCCCGTAGATCACTTCTGTTTTTTTTTCCTAAATGGCTAGTCAACGTGATACAGAAGTATAAATGGGAAGGGAGAAACTTTCTTAGTAACTGTGTATTGTTGGGGGACAACTTAGAAACTCCGTGAGCCAAAACACAGCGTATTTACCCCATGGCAAGGATGCTGCTTCATAAAGGCATCTTGACAAGGAGCGGATGGTGAATGGTGTCATCTTGTCATTCTTTATGCAAGCCGGCAGCAAATCTGCAAGTGATTTTTAAATGCTCTTGTATGTGCCGAGCTGAGGTGCGAAATCAGTGTGTTGCCATTAGAGCAGAGCTCTTGCTTGCTGTTCCTTCCTGAGTGTGCTTCATCAATTCTGGTTATGTCCTGAGCTTTTTTTTGTGGTTTTATTTTATATGCTTCCATGTAAAAGGCTGGGTTTTTGTGTGTGTGAAATTCCCTGCTGGGCTTCGGAGACTGGATCTGCATCGCCCGCGATCTTGGTATTTGGGGTGGAAGCGTCCACTTGGCTTGTGCTCTGCTTCGCCCCGAGGAGCGAGAGGAGAGCGGGAGCAGTCATCGAGTCCTCCGAGACTCTGAAACTCCACGTTGTGATGCTGTGCTCTCCACGTAGGGTGCGAAGAGGAGGGGAGAACAGAGCGGTGGATGGAGGCTTGCCAGAGCTCATGTTGCTCCTCCGGCTCAGATCAGATCTCATCTAGTCCAGTAGATTTTCCTAACTCAGGCTAGCTGTTATAATTACATATTTATGGCTCCTCTTGAAGCAGGTGAAGCTTTTTAAATGTGTCTAGCCTCTCTGGCCTCCAAGCAACAATAATTTTCTCCTTATTCTTGGTCCTGCTGTGATGACCGTTGTGCCACTTGATGTCTTGAGCCTTTATGACGTGTGTTTTGCCGAGCGTGGGATTTGACCCTGAGCATCTGGTGTCGGATGCTGGGAAACGGGTAGGGA
>NW_009722601.1:20652-24191 GCF_000703405.1 Apaloderma vittatum
GGGATCGGCTGAATTTCCAGCCATCTGCGTGTTTCTGTATTGGCAAGGCAAGGGTGGGCTGTTTTGGGCTCTTGGTGGTTACATATTGTAATTGTTGCAGTAATGTATTGTAATGATCAAGTTAATTACACTTGTGAAAAATCTGCTTAATTACATATTTACTTCGGGGATTAGCTTCTCCTGTAGGCATTCAATATTGACTTTGGCTGAGGCAAATTTTCGAGATCTGCTTCCTTCAAGAGCTGACTAATATTAGATCACTTAGTGCAGGAAGCTGATTTTATCAAGTAGCTGTAACTAATCATTTTGAAAGCTCCAGCTTGGTTTTGAGCATCTGTGCTTTTTCTCCCCAAAAGACAAGCTTTTCCTCCCATCCCTTTCAGCCCTTCTGAAACTTTCTGTGCTGGATGTAATTCTAGACTGAAGCCTTTTCAGCGAGCTGCGTGCACACAGCAAATAAACACAAACTGGGAGGAGACTTAACGATAAGACAACTGATGAATAATTAGTGTATTGAAATGTTAGTCATTTATTTGGATAACTTAATAGCCAAATTAGACCTCCTGCTCCTTGCTTTCTGTGCTGCTCAATGCACTGTACAAATATATTATCACAGTAACTCCTCTCTGTCCAGACACTCTGACGTGTGACAGCTCTTCCAGAAACTCTGACGTGTGACAGCTCTTCCCTCTTGATGAGCTAGAGCCAGGCTCCACGCTAAGCTCTCGCCAGTGTGGCAGGATGCTAAACCAATTTACAACAGCAGCTTCCAGCACAGCCAAGAGTTGAAGTGAAACAACCTTAAGTGTAGCACTAGCAGGTATTTAAAGGCTAATCGTTCTCCAGCTGGTGTTGGGGACCTTAGTGTGTGTTGGTCGTGCCGTGGTCAGGCAGTGAATTACACTTTCTTAATTAGTTTTAGTTGTGGTGACTTTTTTCCTTTTTTTTTTCCCTAAATTTTTTTTTCCTTGACACAGTCTGGAAAGGTTTTGGATTTTTCCTGCAGAATTCTGTAGTGATCAGTTGTGAAATGGAAAAAAATGGCTTGTCCTGGTCCCAAAGTTAGGTTTTTTAGCTTCATTCTGACCTTTTTATTATTATTATTTTTTCTTTTTTGAATTTTTTGAACTCTGTCATTGCTTATTTAAAAAAAAAAAGCTTAGGGCATAAGTGTTTTCAGGAAATCATCCTGGACTCATCTGGTCTGTTAGTGTTCTGGAAGTTGTGCGCTGTTACCAATGCAAGATAAGTAACAGTTCTTTCTGTTCTCATACAAATGTGTGGAATTTTCATGAGTTTAAAGCTGTGGTTTAGACTTATAAAAGGAGTTCTGAAAATACCTGATCCTTTATTGTTAACTGAAATTGAGGGCTCTCTCAGTTCTTCCCCTCTTTCCACTCCTGAAGCTGTCATAAGTCTGGGAACAAAAGGAAGTTGAAACTTAACTCCCACTTGCCAAGATAAAAATCTTCATTCACTATGTTTGATTTATAGCAAGCAAAAAAAAAAAATTGCTCTGTATGTACTGGTCCTTAGTTCACAGCATCTGATGTATTTTTGCGATCAAAAGCTTTAACTCTATGACATCCCCTTGGGAAGGGAGAATGAGAAGGATGCAGAAAAGTAAGGGAAGAGGAGAACAGCTCTTTTCCACGATCAGCGATCTTGCAAACTGCAGTTCCTTCCTATCCAGGCTAATAACTTTGAAGCAAATGGTAAATGATTCCAGAAGTTCTTCCATGATTTATGTAGTTGGGTAATTTTATTAAAAGCTATTTTAAGGCTTCTCTAAAAGCATGATAAATTTATTTTATTATAATTAGTAGGAGAGGTAATACTGAGGAAAACCTGTTCAAAACCTAATTTTTTTTTTTCTTTTTCCATATAGGTTTTTTAAATATAGCTAAGAGAAAGCACAATGGAGTTTTATGAGTCCACCTACTTTATCGTCCTCATTCCCTCTGTGGTTATTACAGTCATCTTCCTCTTCTTCTGGCTTTTCATGAAAGAAACTTTATACGATGAAGTCCTTGCAAAACAGAAAAGGGACCTAAAGTTTCCACCTGCCAAGACTGATAAAAAGAAAACGGAGAAGAAGAAGAACAAGAAGAAAGAAGCTCAGAACGGGAACATCCATGAGTCTGACTCTGAAAGTACACCCCGGGACTTTAAGCTCTCTGATGCCCTGAGCACAGATGAAGAGCACGTTGCTCCCATTCCCTTGAGCGTGACTGAAGCGTCTACCGGCGTTAGAGAGCGGAAGAAGAAGGAGAAGAAACATAAGGCTGTTCAGGATGATCATGTAACTAAGGAGTCAGAAGGATCCAAGTCTTCAGGCAAGAAAGTAGAACCAGTCCCTGTTACAAAACAGCCCACTCCACCATCTGAATCAGCAGCAGCTAAGAAGAAGCCTGGGCAGAAGAAGCAGAAAAATGGAATGGGTATCTGATGTTGCATATGCTTCTTGCACAGAACGCCAAAACCGTGTTCTGCTTTTTGCAAGGCCACAGAGTGTGTCTCTCTCTCTCTCTCTCTCTCTCTCAACTGTTCTGCCCGGCAAAGCTCACTTCTAACCTTTTCCTTTTTATGAGCTATTGCTTTTCCCTCCCTGTTTTTCATCTGGCAGCAATGCTCTGGGTTTCCTCCTCCCATCCTTGATTTCTTCTACTAAAGACTGGGTGAAATGGAGTAGCTCGTATCTCTGCTTTGCTCTGTGGATTGACTCCTTTGCTCTGAAGCTGTCAAAATTTAATCACCTGAAAGAAGTCATTAGATGTTTGCTGTGTGCATTCTGATGTCAGGCTATGAGAAAGTGGAGCACTCAGAGTGGCTGCTCTGATAAGGAAGGGCATCTAGAGAAACCTCATAGAAGACTGTGCCAAATAAATCACTGCTTAAGTGCAGGCTTAATGTACAAAGAGGTGTTTGGTGACCAATTCTTGGAAAGAAGCACTTCCAGCTGCTTCCCACCTGCTACACCTCCATAATTGAATGGAACTGATGTAAAGAGAAAAGGTCCAGCTGTTGCAACTGAAACATCCAACTGAGAATGAACCGAAAACTGTAGTCAGAATTACCCATGACATGTCTCAGTGTGATGGTTTGACTATGAATAGAAGTTGAATAAGAATACCCAGTTTCAGGAATAGGTGAAACCTGAGTTGTTTGAACATCACCATTCTGAGGTGTAGGTGTATCAGGTTTGCTACAGGGAGCGAGGAAAAAGAATGACATTGCTGCTTGATGTGGTGGATTTTTCTCTTTTTCCAAAAAGAGGGAGAAAAAAGACCCACCCACTACAAACCACAAAAAAGTATCAAATCTTGTTTGTGGGTGTTCTCCAAAAAAATCTCTGTGGCATAGTTAAAATGTGGTCTGCAAGCACTGCTCTGAGGGCAGCCACAACTAACTCTTATCCCTGATTACAGGAGCTGACACCGTAACCCCGAATTGTGGGTGTTGGCTCTGACAAGAATATAACATAGCACAGGCTGTCCAAAAAGATAAAATTTTCTCGCTAGAAGCAACTTCTCAAAAGA
>NW_009722601.1:24222-46344 GCF_000703405.1 Apaloderma vittatum
AAACACTTCTTTTCTGCTTCTCACAGTCCCAGTAGCTCTTGAGGGTGTGTGTGTGTAAAATACCTGTGTGAGTTCATGAGGGGAATAAAATACTTCCTGCAAGTGAGAAACTAATGTGGGTACCGTGCTTGGGTTTGTTCAACTGTTACTTGCATTGCTGTGTGTTCTGCTTGCAGAAAAGATTTCTGTGTGTCAAAACACTCGGTGCTTTGGCTCTTGGTTCTGCTAAACCTTCCTGTCGCTTTGGGGACTCACCTGAACTGGGAAGTGTGTGTGTTTGTGAGCACGTATGTATCCATGTGTACGGATAATTTTGTGATCTGGTCTAGAATACGTGGGTTTCTCTTTCCTGGGAGTGGATTTTGGTTATTACAGATTTTGAAGTGGTGATAAGACAATATACTCTTCTGTATATTCTTGTCTGTTACAGATGATCAAGATACTAAGACTGATTCTGTTGTATCTCCTGCCAAAAAGCAAGACCCAGTGCTGCTCCACCAGGAGATAAAGCAAGAAAATGTATCAGGGAGGAAGAAAGTCTCTGCAAAGAAGCAGAAAGTCGATAATGGTGAGAATACAGACTATCTTAGTTCAGATAAACCTGGCTGTTAAACCCTTTTGCCATCCATACTGTAGTTTCTCTTTCTTTGGAAAAAAAACTTGTAGAAGAGTAACTCTTTTAATTTGGAAAAGCAGGAATTCCAGGTAGGCAGGATTGGTCAGCCTGAGATACTGTTTTATTTTATGAACATCTGATACCACTGAACATGGGATGATGCTGAGAACCTTTCTGAGCTCCTCTGGATCCAACCAGCCACGCTTGAATTGCAGAGTAATGTGTTGACCTAAGAGTATAAGCTGAACAGGCTATAAGTTGCTCTGAGCAAGGCATGTCTGGAACTGCTGCAGTCATCTGCCCTAAACAAGACTGCATTTTTTTAATTTTTTTTTTTAGCTGGTTGCTTTGACCACGTTCCTCGCTTATTGTCCTTTTGTTAGCTAGCTCTTGCTCCAACATAAACTGCTCATCTTCGCTGTCAAGGCTTTTACTGTTCGTCATCCCTCAGCCTCTGCCAAGATGCTGTTTCTTGTCTACTCTTGGCTCAGTGTGCGTCTGTGTTTGTTTTTTTACAATGAGTGCCGTTGTGCCTTTGGCTTTTGGGAAGAGTGTGACCATGAAGTTCTGTAAGGCCACCTTGTTAGCTTCTTAAAATTCTTCTTTACTGGGACAGCTGTGAAGAAATTGGTGGCTGGCTGGTGAACAGCTCCTGGAGTAGACAATGTTCGTTGCTGTTTCCTTTAAACTTTGGTCACGTCATTGGGGTCCAGACCAGGGTGGGGTTCCAAGTAGTGTGAGGTTCCTGTATGTTGTAACAACTGAAAAACTTTCAAATTACTCATGGAAGAAACCTACTGATGGGGAGCATAGGATGTGATTGCCTTTTATGGATCTTCTTATGTTTTTCCTGAGCCATCCATTGCCCCTTTTTTTTTTTTGAGGGTCCATTTTATTTGCCACACACGGTCAAGATTGTGGTCCATAAGTGCCAGTGCGAACTCAGCCAGCTTTAAAGCTAAGCTGTCAGTGCTACACAGGAGGAATAGCTCGTGTATTATTGGAGTGCAAGCTGTTTTCTTTTAAAGCTACTTCTCCAGAATGACAGAGCAAAAATTAGCTGGGGTGTGCATCCAGATTACCCAAGACAGTACTGTGGGGTTTCACATGTTACTGACACTGAAATGTCTCACTGATGTTAAATAAGATACTTTGAAAGAAGCGGCCGGCCCAGCCCTAACCTGCAACAGAGGCGAATAAAATGAGGAGTGGACATTAATAGGAGAGGAAAGGAAAAGGTGAGGATGGATGGTAACTAGATTAGGTGGCGGGTATTTCTGCTGGATGACAGCTCTGCTTTTCTGTCCTCGCTTCTGAGCTTGCAGTGTTCCTGCAGGTGTTCTCTGACTCCTTGAGGTGAAAGACTCAAGCAGATGACAGAAAAGGTCCATCTGGCCTGTTCTGCTCCTTAGCAGCAGCCGGAACACAAAAATGTTTTATTACTGACTCTCTGGCAGCCAGGAATGCATATTTGTCTTGCACTGATGCCTGAACCCTTGCATCCCACCCAGTTCCTCTGCTCTCTGGTCTGCTGTGTGGCATCTGTTGGCCATCAGCCCCTTGGTCTGGGCTGGCTGAATCACTGAGCTGTCCTGCTCTGTGGCCTGGCTCTGTGCACAGTGTCTTGCAGACTTCAGGCAGTGTGGACTGACAGCTCAGGAGCTGGGCTAACAGCAAATCCCACTCAGTTGCTGGCTCTGTCATCCCTAGTCTGTGGCCCTTTCTCTCCCCTCCCCTTCTTTTGTCTCAGCATTGTGGACTGAAAAGTTCTTTGGACAGAGGCTGATGCTCACTCCATTTGCACAGTGCTATGTGAATGGAGACCTGAGGGCAGTCAGTACCTCTGGGTACCTCTCTGAATATTAACAATGCCTAAAGCCTGCTCTGACAGATATCTTCATTAAATGCAGTTAAGTCTGCGTGTGAAATAAGCTTCATTACTGACCCACATGTTCTGCCTAAACCGTTTAGTTTGCAGGTAGAAGTAATCTGGATAAAAGTGCTGGTGGGAAGGTACCAGCTTTTAAAAGAATGAGGACAAAAGACTTTACTCTCACTTCAGGGATGCTGAGTGGTTTGTACGCAGCCACAAGTAAACCAGTGTCAATGCTATGCACAGTCTTCTCATGAAACAGAGGTCAAAATGTAAAGGTTCTTCTCTGTAACTTCTTAAAGTGCTAAAAGGCAGCTTTAGAAATAGAAATTTAGTTTAAACTATTAAACTACTATGCATTAGAGACCTTTGTTTAATGAACTTACCTGAAGAGCTTTAATGAGTTAAGCTGCAAAGGATAATAGAAATAAGAGAGTGTAACTATTGAGGTTCAAGATGGTTTACTCCAGCTCTCTGATATGTTATGCACCCTTTTCTAAAAATGTTGTTGTTAATTATTACAAAGCTTTAACCTATCGTTGTGGACTTCTGATTACAGTTTTGGTGGATGAACCTCTTATTCAAGCAACAACTTACATTCCTTTGATGGATAATGCCAATTCTGGCACTTTGGGAAAACGGGAACCGGTTGAAGTAGCAAAACAAAACATGAACGAGGGAATCCAGAAGAGCGGAGGCAAGAAACTGAAGAATGAAACGGAAAAAGGTAAGAAACGATGATGCAGTCTGTGGCATAGCCTGCTTACAAACCTGAGCAGGGAAAACACGCTGTGTATGTGGGGAGCGGCATTCTCTCTCATTTTTTGGAAAGAAGTGATTTGAGGAAAACATTTGTGGCTGCAGGACACTGTTTGTTCTTGTCTATGCTCGTTTCTCCCTTGCCTTTGGCACTGTTGAAAGGGCTTTGAGCCATCTGAATCCCTTTAATGCTGACTGTAGGCTTTTGTGTCCTCGCAGTGACCAAATGGGTGATCGCAGACCACACAGATGCATGCTGAGCTAGTTTTACAGTTCAGGCATTGGTAACAGCGCTGGACTCTAAACCAAGAGCTTTTAGCAGAGGCTGTCGGAGTCTGCTTGAGACTGAGTGTGCAGCTCTCAGGCTGTTTGTGGAGCTCGCTCGGGCTGATCAGCCAGCTTGGAGCAGCACAGGGTTATCTAAAACAAGTTGCTGGTAGAGATCAAGTCTGGCAATTTGCAGCAGGACTTTGAATTTCCTCGTAACACAGTTGGAATTGGTTGGGAGCTTCCTTCATACTCTCCTACGGAGGCCTGTAATGATTCGTGAACATTGTGTCCCACCCCGAAACTTGAGCCAGGCCACTGACCCACTCAAAGCGTGCCAGACTTGCTGAGTCAGGTGGCGAGACCCTCACATTTGTGGGCAGTGATTCTCAGCTCAAGTTTATGCAAAGCGCTGACTCTCCGGCATTGTCAGCTTAGTCACTCACTGCACTCTTTTTGGACTATCTCTTTTTAGTCTTGTCTTCTAAAAGGCTCACTCAAAAGCTTCCTGGTAACTCTTTGTGGTATTTGGATTGAATTCTGACTTGCCTGAGGCTCCTCTTGTGCTTCTAGCTCCATGGCTGCATATTACTGCCCTGCAGCACCCAAAGCCTCTCCTGTGCACCCGTCCATTTTCATTTCCTTTACAAGCTCTAACCTTCTGTATGAGCTCCTAATTCTCCTGTGTCAGCTGGGATTTGCTCTCCTGATATAGAAATCTTCCCCTATTCTAATTGTAAGCTTCTTGGATGCAAGGGCAAGGTCTTCCTGTCGCCAGGGAGCCCAGGGCTCAGGCCAGTCCAGGCCAAGCTGCTCTAGGTTCCTGCCTATCTGGTCTGTGGTCTCGGGATTTTGGCATATCCCTGGTAACAGCATCGTTGATGATGTCAGTGCAGCACTGACATGGTCTGAAGTCTGTGGCCAAGACAAAGTTGGATTTAGAACTAACAGAGCATGTGCTGGAATTCCTCAGCGTCTCCTACCTCCTGCATCTGCCGGAGCTCAGTGATTTGGTTTTGTGCTCAGTAATTTGTTTTAGGGACTTAGTATCGCTGCTATATTTTTTATTTTTTGTTTATTTTTCAAACTCTGGAGAGGTGTGGGTATGATTTGTGGTTTGCCTTTGGTGGCATATTCAGCACTCGTGGTGAGAGACCTGGCAGGGCGAGGGAGGGGATTCTTCCCCTCTGCTCCACTCTGGTGAGACCCCACCTGGAGCGCTGCATCCAGTTTTGGAGCCACAGCACAAGAGAGATCTGGACGTGCTGGAGCGTGTCCAGAGAAGGGCCCCGAGGATGCTCAGA
Organism: Apaloderma vittatum; assembly: GCF_000703405.1. Lineage (NCBI taxonomy): Eukaryota > Metazoa > Chordata > Aves > Trogoniformes > Trogonidae > Apaloderma > Apaloderma vittatum. The sequence continues at coordinate 29,042 of NW_009722601.1, forward strand.
GGGCTGGAGCAGCTCTCCCGTGCAGACAGACTGAGAGAGCTGGGGCTGTTCAGTCTGCAGAGAAGAAGGCTCTGAGGAGACCTTATGGTGGCTTCCAGGATCTCAAGGGGGCTACAAGAAAGCTGGGGAGGGACTTGTTAGGATGTCGGGCAGTGACAGGACTAGAGGGAATGCGTTAAAGCCAGAGATGAGTCGGTTCAGATGGGACGTGAGGAAGAAGTTCTTCCCCATGAGGGTGGTGAGACACTGGCACAGGTTGCCCAGAGAGGGGGTGGCAGCCCCATCCCTGGGAGTGTTTCAGGCCAGGCTGGATGGGGCTCTGGGCAGCCTGATCTAGTGGGGGATGTCCCTGCCCATGGCACAGGGGGGTTGGAACTGGATGATGTTTAAGGTCCCTTCCAACCCTGACAATTCTATGATTCTGTGACCCTTCTCCATGAGCTTTGAGACACTTTCTGAACCAAGCATCTCTTAGGCTTTTCTGTTTTTATTTATTTTTTCACTCCAATCCCTTCACATACTTTTGCGCACTAGTGAATATATGACAGAGATACTGGCTGCCTTGGTCTTGTGCTTTTGTTTACTGAAGTTAGGGGGCCACCTAATGACCTACGGATGTGCAGCCTGCGTTTTATATGAACGTTTTTTGTTCCTGTTGGAGCATAGTTCGGTTGAATTGTGTTTCCTCATTTGTGTCTTTCTAAGCACTTAGCCATTAAGAGAGATCTTGGCGATATATCTTCCTATTGCCGAGCTCCTTCTGCAGCAGTTAATTTCCAAGCTTAGATCGAGGGAATATTTTTCTGGCTTTCATATATTGTAATAAAAAATGTGCCAGTTTTAAAACTCATTACCTTGTCATTTGTATATTGCTTGTGGAGCCAGGCTGTCCTTTAAATTGAGAACTCAGTTTGAATTACTGTCATAATATACTAGAAAGGACTCTTCAAGTTTTCACATTTATGCTATTTTTTTTTTCCAAAATCTGTGTTATGCTTTGTCTTCCTGCTAGCAGCACTATAAATGTTACCAACTGTACAAACAAAGTGGTGGGATTTTTTCCCAAAACTATCAGCTGGCAGATTGTTATCGGATTTAATTTGGGGAGATGTTGTTTTTGCGGAGTGTTCGTGACCTCTTGCTTCTTGGCATTTCAGACTGAAATTAAATATAACGCATAACGCTACCACGTCACATGCTGTTTCAGGGCAAAATAAATAATTCTGTATGGAGTCCAAAGTAAATATATCCTCCCTTCTGTGTTGCAGAGAATGCTGAAGTGAAATTTAAAGACTTTGTAATGGGCATGAAGAATATGATCTTCACGGAAGAGGAGGCCCGCTGTGTAGTGGAGGTGTTAAAAGAAAAATCCAGTGCAATTCATGACGTCTTGCAAAAGGTGAATGACCGTGAGCAGGGCGGGGGAAGAGAAAACTCTTAAATGAGCAAGAATTATAAGAGGTGTGGTCAGATTAGTTCTGTTGTGATTTCTGCATTCTGTCTTTGGAAGACTTTTTTATTTCCCCAGCTGGTCTGTGCCTGCTTTGCATGCAGAAAGCAGTTGTCAGATGTCTGTGTGCTGCCATCTGCCATCCCATGGGCTGGCTAGACAGGCTGATGGCTTTTGACCGCTCGTAAAGAGCAAACATAACCATGGAGAATAAGGTACATCACGTAGGGCTGCTGCCGCAGCTGAAGCGTGTGTGTTGGCACGGGGGAAGGCTGGCTGGTGACTTCCAGGAGTGAGCTTTCGCAAACGCGTCAATAGGAGAAACAATAGTAGAAATGAAGAAAAAGCTGCCATGGCTGCGTGCTTGATCAGGTAATTCTGCATTTTGCAAGTCGCTTCATCCCGTAAGTCTCTACATCCTAGTCTAGGCTGCTTCTTGGATATTTTTCATAGGATTGTAGGGCAATTTGGATTTGGAAGGGACCTCAGGGGGTTTGTTGTGTAACCTCCTCTGCGAAGCAGGACTGGCTCTGAGGTCAGCCCAGGCTGTTCAGGGCTTTTTCTAGTTTGGTTTCAAGCTTCAGGGCCAGACACCCCACAATCCCTCAGCCAGTGCTTAGCAGTTCTTAATAGTTGCATCAAGACAAAAGGGAATGATGACCACCAATATTTTACAAATATCTACCCCTCCCTCCCATGACTCAGTGTGACTGTGCTTTTAACATACTGTTTGTCACTCTTGAAGTCTTGCAATTCTGTATTCTTTTGCCTATATGGGACAGGAACAGAAATGCAGAACTGGATGTGTGTCAGTTTGGGTTGGAGGGACTTTGGGAGGTTGGGCAGTTCCACTGCCTGCTCAAAACAGGTTCAGTATTGAAATTCGAGCAAATTGCTTAGGGATTTGTCCATCTGGGTCTTGAAAACCTCTAAGGACGCAGACTTCACATTCTTTCTGGGCCTTTATTTCAATGCTTAACTGAAAACCTAATAGTGATACACTTGTTGTGGTATTCCCTGTTTTGTTTGGAACAGCAGCCAGCTTGCTTGCTGTATTTTTTTCTTTTAAAGGAAGGTTTGATGCTAAAGCTAAATCTCTAGCATCAAAATGGATTCCTGGGTTTGTATACAACCAAAAAGGGCAGTTTTCTGTGGATGGGAATGTGAATATTTTTCTGTCTGTAGCTCATGCGAGACGCTGGACAGTGTGTTTTGTGCTGCATATGTGCACAGTACTGCTAAAGGAGAACTTTCAGGTAAATTCAGAATGCATATATAGGACTGACACTTCTTGGCTTCTTCAGTTATCAGACTTCATTGAGTGAAGTCTACACAGAAACATTTAGAAGGTTACTGCAGTTGTTTAATTTTTAGGACCAGTATACAAGTGGTAATACTGTGGAAATCGTTTCTATAGTTCTGTTCCCTGTAGCGTCTCTGAAACTTTGTGCGTACGTGTGCCAGCAGAAACGTAATTACGCTGTCTGGAGGCTCTCCTGTGAAGTGGAAGGAGAGACCAGATCGTTGTTCCCTTTTTTCCCTTTGTAGAGAGATATTTCAAGAGATTAAATTTGGATTATACCTGCTTTGATTGTGGGTTGGACCAGGTAGTCTTGAAAGTCCCTTCCAACGTCGATTTATTGAATGATTCAGCATCTCTGTGGTTGTTTTCCTTTGTTTCTCTTAATGGCAGTTCTTTGTTTTCCCCAATACTACCACAGCATCTCTCTTTCCAACACGGAGGAGCCTTAAGAGCCCTTTTACTCTCTTAATTGGTTTCAGTGCATTTGAAAACACGTTTCCTCATCTAATGAAATTTGTGGTGCAGGATCCATTAGCAGCAGAACTGGGTACTGGTGATGCCACATACACCACACAGACGGACGATTTGGAGGCAGGAAGGGGGTGTTTCTTCCTCTCAAGTTTTCTCTGCTGCCTGTCGGTGTGCTGTGCAAGTACTTCTGGCATTTTTATGATCATTTTTATGTCCTTTTGCTGCAGGCTAGCAAGGCTGAGTCGGCTGCAGCTGTACATCAGCTACAAGACAAAGAGAAGATGCTCGCTGCGATGAAGGAGGAGGCAGCTGTCGCAAAGGAGCAGTGCAAGCAGCTCACCCAGGTAAAGAGAATGAGGTTCAGGTGTACAACGGGACATGGGAGAGTAGCAGGGGCTTGTAGGACTTGCAGGCAGCAAGTGCTGGTTTACCAAGCTTAGGATAAATTGAAAGGCAGAATGTTTTATATTGGGAAAGCTTACCAAGACACTATGTTTGGTTTTATGATGCTGCTGATGTATTTATGCAGAGTTAGTTTCTGTAGAATTCAGTCGCTGAGACTTCTAAGCTGAGACTTTTCAAAAGGTTACTTTAAAAACACTTCCTTCACGAGCATGAGACTTTTTTGTGGATGCAAATAATAAACACCTTTTTTGCATCGCAGTTTTGATTTGGTGCGTACTCTAGCATTCTCATGCTTGTGTGCTTCTAGGCACAGCAGTCATCAGTTTTGTTTATGAAGGAAGCTACAGAAAGTGTAGACTGTCTGCTTAGCCCCTTGAGCTGCTGCTCTTGTTGCTTTAGAATTACAGAGATTCTGATGCATCGCTGTCAAAACTAGTTTATGAAACTTGAGGGTTTTTTTGCTGCACATTTTGGAGGAAAGCAGTTACAGTAGAACAAATAATTAGGCATATACAGAGTTGAACTGGAGATTTTTAGCAGGGAGGATTCTTATGTTTTGGGTGGTTTTTGAAGCACGTGGGCATCAGGCTCAGGGAGGTTGTGTTGTGGGACTAAAGTTAGACACAGAAAGCTGCGTGGCTAAAGATGAGAGCAGAGTGAGCAGAAGACATGAGAGCTGGGAGCTTTGGCAGGTAAGAAGGGAAGGGCTCCTGGCAGGACGCAGGTAGATGCGTGTTTGTGGGTGGGATTGAGAGGTTTAGGATAGTCGGTATGGAACTGTAGGGAGAAAGGAACTTGTGATCGGTTTGAGGGGGAAGAAAAGAAACTCTGGCCCAGGATTGCAGAATGGAAGGGAGGAGGTACCTGCTGCTGAGGAAGCAGAGGTTTGAGGTAAGAAGGAGCCTGGGTTTAGGGAAAGCTGGTGTGCTTGAGAAAGAAAGTCTGCAAAGTGGTGCTTGTGAGGGCAAGGCAGGAGCTGCGGGGAAGTAGGGGTCATCGGAGGGGTTTTGCCGTCTGGATTGGAGGAGGGAAGGGAGAAGGAGAAACAAGTGGGCATTCCAGAAACCCAGCAGAAAATGGCTAGAAGCGAAGTTGCAGCAGTGCTGAAGTATCAGGATAAACAAGGGAAAAGGCCCAGCTTGACTGTCAGAAAAACCCTTTAATTATTGTGTTTCTCTGAAAACACTACCAAAAGCTACAGAGGAACTTGAAGGAGTGGAGGTTTTCCTACAGGGGTGATGATCATGATGATAACTGGAGAGGATAAATGAGAGCAAGAGGTGCCTGACCTCAGAATTATTTGGCAAAGACCAGGCTGGGTGAAAGTTGATCTTCCCAGGATCTCTGGTGCTGCCTTGACAGGGTGGCTGAGTATGTGAGGGCTCCAGATGGGTGGTGGAATTTGGTGGAGGGGTAGAAGAAAGCTGCAGGATGTCCTGGTGCTCTTCTTGTTGCGTCTTGGCAGAATGGATATATAATACAGGGAAGGCTTTATGTTCAAACTGTTTTAGACCATATTTCCAGAAGTGACTTAAAAATTGTCGGTGTGACTCAAACTCCTAAATGTCTCTGTGAATGCAGGCTTGGGAACTTGCATTGCTTCCTTCAGGGGGAACAGACTCCTGAAGTCTGTAAGTTAGATCTAAAGGAGAGAAGAGCTTTTATTTAAATTAAAACTTGGGAAAAGCTATAATTACTCTGAAGAGATGGAGAGTTTTCAGGCTCATAATTTAGAGCACTTAAATTATGTGTCAAGGTTCCCAGGCACGATAAGGAGTTGCGTAGCTGGAGACACCTGAAGCTGAGGTGATACAAATACCCTGTTTTGTGACAGGAGCTTGCAAAAAGCTGCACTTAAATGTTTTTGCTTACTACAGCAAGTGCGTTTTATATTGCAGAAGAGCAGCTCTATGGATTTCTCAGGTGCCTGGGTTGAATTACTGGCTAATAAATGATTAATCTAAATAGCTTTCAAATGGAAATACACATTGCTATAATATGGCATCATGCTGGTGAGATTCAGAACTTCTCTGGCTGTTGCTGGGTACTAATAGGCCATCTCTGGCAAACTGGTTGGCTTTGCAGCCTGCTAAAAAGCAGTTATTTGCTCTAAAATGCTCTCCTTTTTTTTTGCCACAGTTCTCTACCTGTGTTCTTCTGTTTTGCTAAACATGGAATGAAAATGGAAGCTCTACCTTGTGCGATATCCAGGGTTTTAAATGCTAGGATTCTGTGTGATTTGGCCAAACTTGATAGAAATGAGACTCCAGCTCTTCTGAGACAATAGAAGATCAGTGTTTAAATTGGCAAACCTCTTTTTAATAAATGTGAAACTCTGCTCATCCTAGATCCTCGTAAAAGTGCTGGAAGTTTGGTCGGGTCTAATGCTGTAATTCCTCTGAGTGAAGACTGGTTTGATGCACACTTGATATATTTTTAGTTACCTTAGAACACTGACTCTTAGATTCTAGAAAGCAGCAGTAGATGACTTCTTTCCCTTTTCCCTTTCACCCAAGGAGCTGGTTGCAGAAAAGGAGAGGAATGGCTTGCTTACCGCAAAAATGCGAGAGCGCATCAACACACTAGAAAAGGAACACGGCACTTTCCAGAGTAAAATACATGTTAGCTACCAAGAATCTCAGCAGATGAAGATAAAGGTAAATGCTTTACCAAAACTGATAGACTAATATCATTCCGTGGGAGAGTACTTTGCTGAAAATATTTTAAGGGGTGATGCTTGAATTTTTTTTTTTTCCTCAAGACCCTTATTCTCAAGTTGTGTTATAGTGGAGTGACCTCAGAAGAGTTCGTTCTGTCAAATTTAAGAAGTTTTCTAAGAAAAACAGCCCCTCCTACACCAACTTGACTGGTACTTAGATTCCACAGTCTCACATTTTTTCCTGTATAAATGTCACAGCATCAAGCCCAGCATGTGAACTTTCCAGCTCTGATACTGGATCTTCTGTCTCAGCACTTTGGAGAGCAGCATCTCTGCAGTTTTGAAGCAGAACTACATTCTCTAGAGTAGAGAAACTTCCTTTAAACCTATACAGGCAACTGTATAACGAGAGGGTCTTCCTTCTGCCTGGGGAGGGTGAAGATCTGGGCATGCCTGGGTGACTTTTGCCAACACTGCTGTCACAGGCAAAGCTGGAGAAAGGACGCCTAGAGGATCCATTGCTCTGATTCTGCTCCCCCTGCTGTTGTGCTGTAGTGTTGCAGAGAAGCTGAAACAATTGCCAGAGCTTCCAGGGATGGGAGATTTGTGCCCCTGCTTCTGTTGGGATCTTGTATACCTATTGGCATTTAAAAAAAAAAAGGCAACACAAACCAACAAATGACCAAGGACCAGCTTGTTATGGGTGTTGGTGCCGAGCTGGCGGTGGCTGCCCTACAAGGGTCTGCTGTCTCCTGCTGAGGTTGTTAACGTGACTTTGTTTGGATTTTGGGTTTATCTACAAAATCCTCGTTGTTGAGTCGGGCATTTGATGAAACTGGGTCCTGGAACTGGTGTCAGCCATATCTACAAAGTGGCGCTGGTGTAGGAAGAAGGTGTTGTAGCTACATGTACTCGAGGATTTTTCAGAGCAGGCGTATGCAGTGTCCGTTCATTTGCCCCTCCCTTTTGATTACTGCCTTTTGATTTTTGTCTGCACTACTCTGAAGCAGCCTTGGGTTATCAGGGCTTCTTTTTGCCTCAATTTGGAACCACATTCAAAATGCAATCAAAGAATATTATTGCCTAAATAAAGGATCTGTTACATAATCTTGACTTCAGGATATTAGATAAGGACTAGGCTTTTGCAGTTGATGTGTTTTGTTAGTTATTTTAGACATTTTCTGTTTTGCTTGAAGGCTTTTTAGAAATTCTAATGTTAATTCACAGTATGTTTATTTTGTTTCCCTTTGGAAAAGCAGTGTATTGATATCCGTTTATTAACAAACAAGTAAGTTATCCAGCTGAGCAATAGGTATCCTAAGTAACCTTTGTGTAGTCTTTTAAAAAGGTTGCCTTGATAAATAGGTCGATACACCGGTGTAAAGGAAGAGGGTCTGAGTTGCACAGTTTAAATTAAGAGTGATTGTGTGAGGAAGTATGTAAAGCTGCCCCTCTCCCCAAAATTCCACTTGTTTTATGTACTTAAACTGTTGTGATATCTCATTTACTATTACAGGTTTCTGGTTTTATATAATATTTTTTTTAATTGCTTCTTAGTTTAATCTGTTTTGGAATTGATCTTTCTTTCCCCATCAGTTTCAGCAACTCCGTGAGCAGATGGAGGCAGAAATAAGCCACCTGAAGCAGGAAAACGGTATCCTGAGAGATGCTGTCAGTACTTCTACCAATCAAATGGAGAGCAAGTATGTTAGCAGCTACTTGGAGCTCTGTGTGGTTTTAAGCCTTCCCTGAAGAGTTGTTCTGGCTTCTGCTGCTTTTATTTCCATCTCCTCGGCTGTCTCTGGATTTGTGGTTAAGCTGGGAACACAGATATCTTGGGCTGGGGAGGTAGCTCTTTGTGTTGAGCCAAGGCTTTTCCGAACAGAAAACTTCTTTTATCAGTTTGAAGCCTGAGCTTTTAGGGAGTGGGTGCTGAGGCTTTAATAGAAAGAAGCACTCAGCCACAGTTGGTGTTTTTGGCAGGATGTGTATCCTTTCCCTTGGGGCTTTAGAGGTGCTGATGCTGACCTCTTGGGACAGCAACAGCTCTAAACTTATAAAACAGTCTTGCAGTACGGAAAAAAAAAAAAATCCACTCCCTGCAGTTAAAGATACCGCTGGGGCTGCATTTGGCTTTATCTGCTGGTGTTGCGGATGTTTGGGGAGATAAAAAGGTCTCAAAGTTTTGCCTTTTCTGAGTTATGGCTGCCCTGGAGCTGGCAGAGAGGATCGTGTGGTAAAAGCTGAGCGCCCTGGTGAGGTGTGCAGTGGGATGGATGGGTTGCTGCCAGCGGGCTTCTGCCTGTGGAAGGCACAGCCCACAATTGATATGCACTCAGGTGTTTGTTACTATTGGAGATTAGAACGTCAAAACCGCTGTCAGGACTTGGAAAGTGCTCAGTATCTTCCTTTTCTGGCTGTGCTGTACTTGCAGACGTGTTGCTTCCATATGAACCTTTTCCGTGAACAGCTCCTGCGCTGCGCAGCACAGCTCAAGTTGACGCAATAAATGCTTGGAGGAGGGTGCTGGTACTCTGATTTTTGGTGTCCTGTCCATAGAAATGAAGCGTTGTTGTCTCGTGAACAGTTATCTTAAAAATAAAATAAATTTTTAATTCAGGCAAACTTAGGATAATGAAATGCTTATTTGCTTAGGCACAAAGAGGAGCCTTTAAAAATTCTTCCCTTTGGTTATATAAATGTATCTTTTCTCCCAAAGTGAGAGAGTGCATCAGATACCTTCGTAAGCTAATAAATAAGTCAAGGCCGGGAGGCACTGTATAGCCTGAAGAGATGTGTGCAGTTAGTAGTCCAGGAGGAATAGTCTAGAGTAAGTCTGGGATCAATAATCCTTTATGGTAAGAGGAAAGAAATGTGAATTTCGATGCGAGACCTTTCGTTATGCTGAGCCTCTTCAGTTTATGTAAGCCTGTTCAAATTACGCCTATCAGCTTGCAAATGTTTTAAAGGAGCTGATGCTTGTGGCTTATTGCTGGCCTTTGGTTTCTGACTCTGGGTTATGGCTGCTGTACTGATGGCTGAGAGTACCTGACCCTCATCCCTTTCCTAGGATGAAGCAATATGAAAAAAAAATTATATGGGGGAAAAAACACCCCCAACCTCGCCAAGTATGGCCCTCTGGCTGCAAAAATAGGGCTTGGTATTGATACTTGGGTAGCTGTTGTTATGGCCTGCACTCTTGTGAAAAAAGCTGTGAAAAATGTTTATTTTTAGGCAGTCGGCCGAGCTGAACAAACTGCGCCAGGATTATGCCAGGCTGATGAATGAGCTGGGAGAGAAGAGCAATAAGCTGCAGCAAGAGGAGCTCCAGAAGAAGAACGCAGAGCAGGCGGTTGCTCAGCTGAAGGTGACTTGGGTTTTCTCTGCCGGTATCTGAGCCAAGTTCTGAGGCGGGTGGGCTGCGAGACGGGTGAGAATCGCTCGAAGCTCTTTCACCGGCCATTAAATCTCTGTAGTCTTCGTATGCACAAATATTTATTTTCAGAGAGGCTGAGCCCGCGTGTGGGCTTGTTTAATATTTTTACTTCAGTACTCTGGGTTTTGAGTGAGTACAAACTTCCCTATGAAGTGAAACTTACCTTTCCAGGTATTTAAAGATACTATCTTTAAAATGCTTACCTGATGATGTTGGACCTTGCTTTCTACAGGCGTACAATTCCAGCAGATTTGATATTTTGAAGTTGTTCATCCAGATAACATTGTCCTTTTGTGATTTATTTTATTTTATTTGAAACTACATGCTTTTACTTAAATGCATGTTTAAATTTTTAAATAAATACACTTTTTTCAGATTAAAATGTAAATGTACTGGGTTCTGGATGCATCTCTTTCCTTTCCAGTGAAGGAAAGGATCTTTTATTTTTTGTTGTTGTCGATTTTTTTTGTTTGTTGGGTTGTGTTTTTTATTTTTTCTTCTTTAGAAATGAAACCTCATGTTTTCGAGTGAGAATGCTAACCCAGGGCTCGTTACTTTTTTCATATTTGCAATTAAGTTTTTAGTTACCAGAAGTTCTCCTTGCCTCTAGCCCTTGCAGGTGGAGAGTTATTTTAATTACTAGATATGTTTTAAATACTAGATGCAGACTTGTGATGCATGGCTAGTCTGGCTTCTAGTGTTAATTCTGAACTTGTAGAGCAAAGATGCTATGCTTCCATATTACAGAAACCGTCCTGTTACGAGCCTGTAATGAAATCCTGTTCACAATTTGCCTTTCAAATTAATAGGCTAAACTCCTTCAGGAGGAGGATTACAGGGCACTCTGTCTCTCTGATGTGCCCGTATGGAAGCAAGAAACCATTTTGCTTCCTTGCCATATGTTTTGGGAATTGCACTGAAGAGGTGCTCTCTCCATGTTTCAGAAACAGATTAAAGGTTAGACTTCTTTTCATCAACTCTCTCTTCCATATGCAGGTCCAGCAGCAGGAAGCGGAGAGAAGATGGGAAGAAATCCAGGCTTATCTCAGGAAAAGAACAGCGGAACACGAAGCAGCACAACAAGGCACGTATCGCAAAATCCCCGTGTAAGACAAAATTCCCAAGCGATGCTTGCTGCAGGGATGTGGCTGTTGCCATTTGTTAAAAAAAAAAAAGGGCATTATCAACTAAATGGCTTTAAATAATGCTCAGGTGAAGTCAGCACCCTGGGGAAGCAGTGTGTTGTGATATCAATTAGTTTCAGTGCTGATGAGAAAGCTGAGCCTTGGCTGGCTGGGATGAGGCTTCTAATCAGCCTCCTTGTTTACAGTGAAAATTATTTCCCCCAAAGTTAAATGTTTTACTTCTGAATTAAAATCCTGACATTTCTGCTACAGATGTGCAGAATAAGCTCGTGGCCAAAGACAATGAAATCCAGAGCTTGCACAGTAAACTTACCGATACGATGGTGTCCAAACAGCAGCTGGAGCAGAGAATGCTGCAGTTAATAGAGGCTGACCAAAAGAGAGCTTCTGCGGAGGACTCCATGCAAATGCAGGTGCAGGTAGTGCTGCTCAAGTATTTTTAAGGGTTTGTTTCTCTCCTCCCACTTTAAACTCTTCTGGAGTGTTCTCTCTTCTCCTTGGCATCAGGTGGTGAGGGGTCCTGTGGACATCGAGCCCTTGAGGGCTTCAGGGAAACCGACTGGTGTATGATGGGAGAGGGAATATTTTTCTCTTGATACAGAACAGGTTTTAATGCATCCGCTCAAACTAGTCGATCTTAGTCAGGGAGAGGGCGGAAATAGCATCTCGGAACGTGTCTGACATGTAAACGCTAAACTGTTCTTACTAATGTAAGCATGGCTAAGAGCTAATCCTAGCAAAAGTTGACTTGCTGCGGATCTCAGCCTGCTTTTCTCTCTGTGCTCTCTTACAAGGAGCTGATAGAGCAGAATGATGCTTTGAATGCTCAGCTTCAGAAGTTTCATTCACAAATGGCAGCCCAGGTACAGCATGTTCTTGACTTTCTTTTGTAGTTGTGAACTGTGAACTTTTTTTTTTGTGTGTGTGGTGGATATGGGCTATGTAATGCTGAAAGCAAAGACTTTTCTAATGTTTCTCAGAGTGGTTTGAAACTTAGACTTCTACTGTCGTTTTTTGAGGGGGGAAAAAATCCACTTATTTCCTCCAGCAATGACTTTCAGTTGTAACCAAAGAGTAGAATACCTTTTTGAATGTTATTTTCGGTAGCTTTACATGTGTACAGTTTTGTCTTGTGGTTCTTTGTGGTTCTTTTTTTTTTTTGGAGTGGTTTTGTGTTTGTTTTTTTTTTTTTTTTTAGTCCTCCTCTGAACCACCTGATCATGCTTTTCCCTTGGGCATCAGGCTGAGAAACAGTGTCTTATGGCAGCTCCCATATAAACCTTTTGGTTTATTCCAGTGGTGATTTCTCTGCAGAAGAAAAAAAAAAACACAAAAAAAGCCCACAATGCTTTTCTCAGCTTTTTTTTTTTTTAAAAAAAAATCTCTAAAATGTTAGCTTGACTAGTTTCTTTGAGAAATTATACCATTTTTTAAACATTATGTAAAACCTGAAGTTGCTTCCATGTAGAGCTAGGTCACAGAAATCCACTTGGAAAGGCTGTAGCACCTGGGCACAAGTGGAGACTGTTCCTGTGCAGTTGGGTGCTGCATTCTTTTAATCATGGACCTGCTTGATGTTGCTTGATTCAATTCTGTATCAGACTGAAAAATACGTTGGCTGGCTTTGCTTGAATGCCTTTAACCCATTGGGTGAGGGGAGCAGTGAAGGAAGAAGCAGGTGAGATTTACAAGATCTTCATGACCTGCTCCTCTCATCCTGGTTTTAAAAGGGCTTTGGAAATAAATCCCTAGGGAAGTTTTACTTTCTAGCTCTGGGTTACACAAGGAGGCTGTTGGAAGGAGGTGTGTGCTTTCACCATGTAGCCCCACTGGCCATAAAAATGCAGTGAGTGTGAAAACAGCCCTTTGGGGAAGTGAGGTTGGGCCGGGTACCGCTCTGGGCATCAGGGTTGATGCAACTGGTTTGGCCATTGAGAAGACCCTCTGGGAGTGGAGCTGTTTTGTTCCCTTCTATTATTTTTTTTTCTTTCTTTCTTCCATGCTGCTGGCTGTGGCATGATCTGGATAAGGCAGTAGAGGAATGGCTGTGGTGTCCCATGGGCACAAGCTCTGTGAGAGCCAGGATTTTGGGGGGAGGGCAAGACTGGATAAGCAGAACAGTGTATCTGAAGCACAAATGAATGGGGAACTTGGGGAACACTGCTAGTTTTGTTTTGGTTTTTTTTTTTTTTTTTAAATTAAATTGGAATGATTTGTCAGCAGAGTGTCCTGTAAAGCACTTAATCCTTGGGAGACAAATGGTGGTGAACTCTGTGGCTTGTTTGAATCTGATAAAGGGCAAATAACGTGGTTCATTTGTTTCCCTTTATGTTGCCTTAGGCCAAAGGATAAAGGACATTAGCATGTGCTGGTATTCTTTCACTTTTCCTTAACCAGAAAATAGTTGGAAGTGTCCTGTGCCAGCTTAAAATACCTAGGCATATCTTACAAATGCTATTCCTGGCTCACTGATTCCTTGACTTGCTTTACTATTTTGTTATTCTTTCGTTTCTGCAGACCTCGGCTTCAGTCCTGGCAGAAGAACTACACAAAGTGTGAGCATTCCTTTCCTCTGGTATTCGGGAGGTGTTACTGGCTTTTAATGCGTGCCACCTTCCCTCCACGCGTGTGCGGTGCGTACGGGAGGGACTGGTGAAGGAAATGCTGTCTGTGCTTTCAACTTCTTGCCACGAGATTTGATTTGGGAGCTGGGAAAGCACTTCCTGCGGATTTCCCTTCCGTGTCTGGCCTCGGGTTTGAAGTCACAGAATCACAGAACAGTTTTGGTTGGAAGAGTCCGTCGTATGTTGTTCTGTACAGAGAGCAGTGTCTCCTCTCTTGTTTCCCACTGCCTGTGGGCAGGGATCAGTGCAGCGTGCAGGAATGTGCGTGACTCTGAGAATTGTTAGTATTTGTCCTACGTGGCTGTGCCAGGAGATTTCTCCCTTTGGGAGATGGAGTAGTTGTGTTTCAAAGCTAGAGAACATCTCATAATTTTTTTTTTTTTGGCAAGCAAACAGCATTTAGAACAGATAGAAAAGCTTTTGGACCCAAAGTGTTGTACTGTCAGCAGGATTTAGAGTAGGAGCTGGCCTTAAGGGCCAGCACGTGTTTTGTGTTCAGCCAGATGCTTTGCGTACCGCTTTCATCCAAGGCCTTTTAGTACTGATCTGTCATCATTTCTCATTTGCGCAGGATTGCGGAAAAGGACAAACAGATAAAGCAGATGGAGGACTCATTAAGCAATGAACATGCCAACTTAACCAGCAAGGAGGAAGAGCTCAAGGTATAATAAAACTGTGTGTAAATGCCAGCTGATGCAGGGAGAGGCTTGTTGGCTGCGTGTACAAAATGCAGCCTGCAAGGCTGGGTTTAGAAAGAGCTCTTCCAGCTACAAGTCTGCTGATTTTGCTCTTCTAGGCAAGGCCAGTGCTTGATGCTGGGAAGCTGTTGATAAGAAATCTTGAGTTTTTTCCTTGCTGTTCCCTGTAGAGTGCTTCAAAAAGTAACTTGAGATACTTAGCACTGGGGAATGAAATTAGTGAAATACTGTCTTTATGCAAAGTGCAACTGTATCTATAATATCTATATATATGGTTTTTTTAAAATGTCCTTCTTTCAGGTCTTACAGAATATGAACCTATCACTGAAATCAGAAGTACAGAAGTTACAGGCTCTGACAAATGAACAGGTAAATAATCATTTTGTTACATAGTTGCTTTTCATCTCTTCCCACTGCCTCTTCTGTGATAAAAGCAAATGCAGACCTACTGGCTTTAAGCGAGTTGTGCTTAAGCATATTAAAGGTGTGAGGCAACCAAATCAGGCTAATACGTGATTCCCAGGAGTTCTTATATCTAGTGGGAGACCTACTTCTTACCCTTCCTTCACCAGCAGATCTTCCTTACTTGGGATATCCAAGTTAGGGAAGCAGTTTGCTTGCTTGGTTTAGATTTGCAGGCATGCAGAAGGCACGAGGCTTCACAGGAGTGAACACACAGTGCTTGAATATGCAGTCCTGACATTTGCATATAAAGGTCATAAGCATCCCTCAAAAAACCCCAAAAGCACGTAACCACCCCCTGCCTCACCACAGATATCTTTTTAGAACCGAGCAAAAAGCTGTCCCCGTTACTGCTATGTGGCTGTTCATTAAAGAGGCAGAAAAGAAATACTTAATTAGAGATAATACTGGTTGTCAGATGAATCTCTTGAAGATCTTCTTCTATTTGCGTCGTTGCGTGCCTGCCTGGCATATATTGGTGTTTTAAAAGTGCATGAGGACAAGCTTACCCCTTTCACTCTTGCTGGGGAGTCATGTGCTGAGAGGCCAAATGACTTGTTTTAGCTTTTTAATATTGTGGAATGAAAGGTTGATTGAATCATGTGATGTATCCTAAGTCTGTGTTAATCCTCTTTGTATCTAGGCTGCTGCTGCACATGAGCTGGAAAGGATGCAGAAAAGGTAAATAGCTCTGAGATTTGATAAACAATGTCTGTCAGTCATTTATGTTCTTTTTGAATCAATGCTTTTTGTAAGACTTGGATGTGGAAACATTTAATGGTTCTGCTGTGTCTCAGCATTCACATCAAAGATGACAAAATAAGAACTCTTGAAGATCAGCTTCGAGAAGAACTTGCTCAGATTTCAAACACAAAAGAAGAATTCAAGGTAAGATGCAGAATAGCTACCCTTGTGCTTATTTACACTGATTTTTCCAGGCTGTGGAGGTTATGAAGAGCAGTTCATACAAATGAATGTTGATTTGTAAAATATAAACTGATCTTTGGGTGTTGAGGTAAATTACAGTGTTCTTTTTGCAAGGCAGGAGCAATGTGGGATGTCACAGGAGGAGTAGCAGACTGTGCAGCAGAGTAGGAGATGGGGTAACACAAGTGTGGGGTCTGCAGTTGTGAAGAGTGAGGTCTTTGAAAGCTGGAAGAGAGGGTTGTTCAGTAAAAGCTCTTGTAGTTTCCTGCATTCTACCTATTCCACCTTCTAATATGACTTTCAAGGCCTTGGTGTGAGCCTTTGCTGCTTGAGTTGTCACGCTGCCGGGTCTTTTCTGTCAAGGTAGGTGTAAAAAAAAAATAAAAAAAAATCTTATTTTTCTCCTGCTGTCTTTCAAATCATTTCTCATAAGGCTGCAGCTAAACTGCTAAAGCTTTTAGTTCCGACATCTGGGGTCTGCACAGAAAAGCTGGTACTTATTTCTAGATGATGTGTGTGGAGGGCAACTTAACTCCCCCTTGCCCTCTGTCACCTTAGACTTTTTCTTCTGCACTTTAGCTGTTAGAAAGAGACCTTTCTGAAAAAGATGACAACTCCATCTTTTTAACAACTCCATCTTTTTAACTCCTTGAAAGCCCTTGTTGGGTACTGCTGCTCTCCTGATGTTTCTGGTGAAAGGTCGCTTGCTTTGAATCTCGTAATGCCAAGTTGGTAGATTTGCTGGTGAGGAGCAGAGCAGGTGGGTAGGGGCAGAGGCTTTAGTAGGGGATGTCCTGCCTGATGAGTTTCCTGGAGCTCTTTGGAGCTGTTAGCAAGCAGCTAGTAAACTTGATTCACATATTAAACCATTACTTTCAAAGAGGTTTTGGTGAGAGTCCCTTGCAAGACTCTGTAGTTTCTCATTGGAAACAAAGTACAACTTCAGTTGTTTTTTAATAAAGCTATCAACTGAATTCTCAGTGGAGTGTGTGCTGGGTAGTGGGTGCATAAACGGTGGCAGACTTGAATAACTCATCAAGTCAGTGACTTTCTCAGGGCTTTCAGCGTGGTGGAATATTTTAAAATGACAGGTGAAGTGGTGAAAATGAATGCAAGAAGGAATAATCTGAACTTCTTCAGAGGGATGGTTTCTGTAGTAACTGTTACCCAGGAAAAAGGCCTCGGAATTGTTGTGGATGGTTATATGCTGAAATCAACTCAGTGCTAAGTAATGGCAAAAATCATCTGGAGGCAATTCTAGCAGTTCTTGGGAAGTGAATAGAGAACTTGGTACAGATAGTTGTTGTTGTGATACTGTGGAAATCCATAGTGTACTCTCAGCATGAATGTTACGTGTCCTGCTCTCTTCTTCCTCCTGTCTTTGATCTCATGCATAAGCCAGACTAGCTCTCTACTAAATGCTTCCACCTGCAGAAGTGCTACTTTTTTCCCTGGGCACATGAAAGAGGGATAAGCCACGTTCAAAACAGCAATTTTTTTTTAAATCCTTGCCATTGCTCTCCCTTCTGCTTGTGTTGTCCCTGTAAGGTCTGAAGCACAGCTCTCTCCTACTTCTTACTTCTGCAAAGCAGGAAGCAAGTCTTAAAAAGGCATGTATAAGGCAAAAACCAATAATAGATGAGCATTTAAAAATACAGATGAGGAGTCCAGACAGCCTGTCTGTTAAGGGCTGCTGCGTCTGTTGTATGGAGCAGGAATGCTG